>NC_091579.1:14648770-14659133 GCF_042767895.1 Penaeus vannamei
ATTATTGATGTTTTTATACTTCATTTACGTGTTTGAAGATTTAGTAGACAGTGAATTACGGGAATTGGTCTGGAGAACCTTCAGCATATGCGCATTTTCACATTTCTGGCCGCTGGGTTTGACGGGAGGATTCGCGGGCATTCGGTGACAGAAGATTGGTGAGAAATGTCTGGTTTTCAGTGATGCCTTGATTCCAGGTTATTCTTAAGACTCTGAGGCCATCGAGTACCCCAAATTCCGTAAAAAGTGATAAAAAAGATGCAGTCCACAATAAACCAACAGAAAGAAGTGAAGGAAAATTGACTGATTGGCCTTTTGATATATAAAGGTATTTGGTTTATTGTTTATAGTATGGATACAGCTTTATCTTGCCGTACATACCGAGATTAAGAGAATATGTCGTGGGGGGTGTTGGGGGGCAGAGCCCCCCATCAACCCTCTCCTTGGGTAGTACCTGAAGGGCATGCCTAGTCATGGTACCATTAATTGTTGGTTTAGGTTGGGTTATGGGTCAGGACGTATTTTAGGGTTTGGAATGTGTGAAATCCTGTAGATTTTGCTGAAAGATGGGTTGGAATCCTGTAGAATTTTTGAATGTTGGGGCGTCGGTGAGTAAACTTTCAAAGGTGGCGGGCATGTCCGTAAAGTTTCATAAGCCTTTTACTAGTGTTTTTTGTGCAAGTTTTACGCATTTCTGTTTGCTATTCTTCTTATTTAAGCCTGTTTTACCTCATAATTTCCCTGATATACTTCATGACCTCCACTGCTATCGGGGCTTAACGCATCAAGATCATCGGCTGTGATTGTTACAGAAATGATCATCAGATTCATTCTCATCACTCGAGAATAAACCTGATGATATAAATATTGTCTGGAAAGTTCCAATTGTCATAAAAAAAAGAAAAACTTGTTTTGGAATATAATGCTGCATTTGGAACTCCTCGTCTTGCTTGTCCAGACAACTTGTCAGGACCAGCAGGACAACGAGGCTTCATTCGGAACCTCCAAGACCCTCGTTGTTGAGTATGCAACCAGCGTGAAAGTAAACATTCACTCTTTTATCATACTAGTGCCTTTATTTTACACGCTGCATAGTTTCTTTTTTAACTCCTTTGATGCATATTAACTTATCTGCAAATGACAAACACAAAAATATCCTTTGACAACATCAAGAAAGGACTATAAAATTACCCATCAATATCTTGTAGTGGTCTGCAACTGTCATTGTTTACATACAAATGCTATTGTGATGTCTTTTTATCCTGCTTGCTCAGCTTCGCAGGAGGGTGAGATGGACGAGATGGAAAACTTGTCTAGGACGAGAAAGTAAAGGATCCGAACGGTCAAAACATCTTGTCCAACTTGTCTGGATGAGTAGATCAAGGAGTTCGGAATGCAGCATAACAATACTACCTGACATATATTCTAGTTTGGCAAAATATAGACTGGTTCCTTACTTGACATGAAATATATATTGCCAACTTAAATGTTGACAATCTCGGTCTTTCTAGATTGTTTATATGTTGTGCAGATTTGTTTCCTTTGATTATAGTGACGACGGACATAAAGACCTAGACTCTTCTATGATTTAGTTGTAGCAAATAGAGGATGATAGATTGTTTGATTCAGAAGTAGTTAAACACCTGTTCTGTGTGGTGCAGTGGCAGCATTCTTGTCTAGCAATCTTATTGACCTTTATTCAAATCTTGCACTGCTAGTGGATGGTAACCCCAGCCATTCCTTGCATATGGGGCAATTTAGAAACACAATAAGCAGCCATAATTTGACTGGAGTTACAAGAGCCTGAAACACCAAATCGTAAATGATTAATTTTTATTATTATTATTATGTTTTACACCCTGCTGATGGGCATAGCTATAGCCGTCATAGAAAGCCAACCCTTCATGACAGGAATGTGTATATGCATCATGACTGGCTGTACACAGTGAATACCTTGCTGGAAAGGCTTGACAGTTGGCAGTAGTCACCAGATTCATTGGCACACAGAGAATTCTGGCACTGTCTGTGTAGGGTTAAATGGAATTAAAGGGAATGATGATAATTTGTTCTCAGATGGATGATCTTTCTACTTATTTTTATAATACCAGTAATTTTTCAAAAATACTGACCCAGATAAAGGTATGAATGATAATAACTTATTTCTAACAAGAATTCTTATTTTTCTAAAAATACTGACCCATGAATGAACATCTTAAGTAGAGAAAGGTGTGAATGATAATAACTTATTTCCAACAAAAATTCTTGTATCAGCAAGAAACAATTTTATATCAGACACAAGCTCATACTACCACAAAGTAACCTCTCTGAGGCAGTCAGTGGTTCTATTTATAACATCTAAAAACTCATCAATATGTTGTATGAAAGGATGAAAGATTTGGTATGAAATTAGTAAGCCAATTTGCAAATAACCTTGACATTGCTGTACAGCTCATTGATTTGAACTGGAACATGATCTCAGCACCATGATCAGCAAACATTGAGCTGATGTCTATCACTACAGTATTAACCCAATAATGACGGGTCTCCCACATATGAGACACCTGAAAAATTTAACATTGCCAGGCGTCCCGCCAGTGTGACACTATATTGGGGCTCACGCTCTGACGCAGCAAAGGGCCAGGGCCGGCGGGCGGACAAACTCCGGGGAAGCCCCACCTGCCGATTTTGTAGCCGGCCAGAATCTTTTATTTTTGTCTTCAAAATATACCGGTGTTGATAGGTTAAGAATACATTGGTGGGATATGTAGATGAAGTTGAACATTTAATATAAAATCGGTAATTCTTTACAGTATGGACACAATCGTCAGAGACTAAGTCCCCAACTCCACGTCAAAAAATTTATTCATCAATCAAAGTCCAGCACTGCCCGTGGGGAGGGTTGATGCGGGTGCTCCGCCCTCCGACACCTTCCAGAAAACATTGTCCTCACCTGGGTATGCATGGTAAAATAGAGTTGAAACTCGGGAGCACTGAGTGGACTTCGGCTGAGAGTGGTGCATTCCATAACCATTTTCTTTATTTGTGGCATTTCAGTTTGTGTCTACAGTTTGGCTGCTACTTTTTGTCCTCTACAAGAATTTCATATTTATTTAGCCCTAGGCTAACTTTGTGTGTTCATACTGTACAGATTAACCATAAAATAATATTTTGTGATATTACCAGCATGTATTTCTGGTGAAGATATAATCAATACATGCATCAGGGAAGTGATCTTTAGCAGTATTAGAGTAACAAATTTGCAATATAAAGCAAAGTTACTTCTAGAGCTGTTTACAGGTACACTGTATTTGGTGCAGTGCCTTTTTATAATCAATTAGGTACAGATCTTAAATCCCAGAATGCTGGTGTACCAGTACTAGACCTGTGTGGACCTAAATGGACTTACATATACACATGTATATTCTTTTATTGTGACCAAAGCATTTAGATACTACTATAATGTACAATTCACCTCTTGGAACAGACTACAACATTGCTAGTGCCTTGCCTACAGAATAGTAATGATGATTTCAAAGCTTAGAATGTGAACCAGTCAAGTTTTCGTCTTTGTTTTCATAAAAATAATGCCCCATAGATCTTGCTGTGGTCACTGGTGGTGATGAAGAATTATAGATCCCTTGTGTCTTGTGTCTAACACAATAAAACATTCTATTAAATCTGTTATTATCAGTTCAAACATGCTCCTGTCCTTATTGAAGATCAATCATTATTTGAACAAGTACTTCAGGCACAGGTACAGATTGTACACCCAACAACAGAAGCTGTGATGCCTCGCCAGACCTAGCTTGGAGAGATCATGTCCTTCTTGTCCTGAAAGGAGGCCCATGTTCAAACTACCAGGACATAGTTAGGATGGTTTGAAAGTGAGAAGGGAAATTACAGATATCAGGCAAAGAAAGGCTATCATGATTGAAATATATATGGAGAGAGAGCAAGGGATTGCTTTTGTCCCTGTTGACTTTGTTGATTTGATGAATATTTTGGACCTGCCTTAAGAAATAAGTTAGCATATATCATTAAGAAAATGATTATCATGAAATCTTATCACAGTTTTATTTTGATTCCCTATCACATTTTCTCTATAAAAATTATTTAACATTGTTAGAACTATTCATATTAATATTTGTCAGACGGAAATATCCTTCATTTGCATTATCCAGAACTGTATATTAATATATAGCTATGCATGATCCTAAGCAGCTGCTCTCTCTCTCACTCCGTCTTGTATCACCTGGATCCGCTATTTAGATAATGGTAAACTTTTGATGTGTTATTTGGAAAATAGAATAATACTCATGACAATATTTCATGCACCATTACATTTTCCAAATGTTCTCAATCAATTCATTACCAAAAATAAAGAAATGAATATGTAAAAGACGGACAGAATAGGAGATATCGAAAGTAATGGGTTTCTTGAATACTTTGGAGGGGGAACATCGACATGGTGTTGGACACCAGCCGCTGAAATGACAAATAAAGGTGGAAGAATAGGTAGAGTCAAGCCTGAGGGAATATTCCCTTAGCCTTGGGTAGAGTGAAGCTAGACTCGGCACTTCATGGCGTGAGTGAGCAAGTGTGAGCTGGGAAGAGGGTTCACTGGGAAGATGCCCTTTAAATTGATTTGTATCTCAAACTTTAAAGTGATCTAATCAATATAATTTATATAATCATTATAAATACTTTTTATAAGTATGTTATTGCGAGGGGTGGAGACAGGTTGCCTATCCCGCCCAAGCTGACCCTAATCAAACCATGTTTCGCGATTCAGGAACATGACTGGAGTTCGGGGTTCATAGGAGGCACCCAAATGAAATAAAAGGAAAACACAGGAATCGATACCTAAATCTTTACACCCAATTACCCTTAACGTTTTGTGTCCCAAACCATTTATCAATGTTTGGTAGTTCAAGAGGCGCTATTTGAGACGGTGCATTAGTGAATTATCTTTGTATTGAGCTTGTAAGATTTAGATATTGATTTTGCTTTTGTGTAGCCTTTTTTAAATAGGTGTGCCCTAACTGGGAGGGGTCGCATCCTAATTTACATTTCAGAATGTCTCACGAATACTTTAATTCACGAAAATATAGCCAGTTAGACCTACTACTGAAAATTCATGATGTGATATTTTTTTTACATGTTCATTTCACTTTTTCAAAGTTATTTACTTACTCATTGCATAATGGAGATAATGTGGCCAGAATAAAAGTTATTATAACCACTCAGAATGGGAAATAGTCATTATAGAAAGGATATAAGGTTTGAAATCAATTAAATTAGTATGACTCAAACCTGTCCTCTGTTGCATAACCCAGATTTTCATGCAGCATTTATTAGTGACTGAGAATGAAGTGTTACACCTTCCCCAGGTTCATTTTAATTGACTGTAAGCAACTGAGAGCTTAGAGAGATGGATCTAAGAAAATGTGATAAAGAAATACAGATTTATGTAAGTAAAGGTGTGGTGGTGTGCTATTGTAGTGCATAATGAAACTATTAATAATTTTTTTAAGGTAGCAGATGTTTTTAGCCTATTGCCACAATATTTCCTATCAAATCTCCTCTGCTTATGGTAAATAAGGTGCTCTATATGCAGGTTTAACCCTTTGAATCCGGTTGTGTCACGGAAATCACACTGATGAAAACTTGGGCATTGGGGTTATATAAGTGGACAACATTCCGGGCGTGCGGCACATAGGCCAGGCACATTCGAACACCCATGAGTGGTGACAAGACTCTGTGCCTCCCCTTTGCAAAGTTATTTTGTGTAAACTTTTTAGCTTTATCGCCATTTTCCAATGTCCTTATTTATCTGTTGATTTGCTTTATCCAGATGGTAATAGCTTATTTTCCTTCCCCAGACACCATATCATCTCTCTATGTAACAAATACCTCAGTGCAGGAAAAAAAAATATGGAACATTTGTTTTTTTGTGTCATATATCTCATTTTTTTGTAATTTTCAGTTTAACGTGATACAACCTGCACCACCGGTCACAGCAGCTGAAGGTTGAAGACTCCTTGGATTACAATATATCAAAGGAAATGCACCTTGGATTACAATATATCAAAGGAAATGCACCTTGGATTACAATATATCAAAGGAATGCAAAGCAGTAACCATTTTCAAAGAACATTAAATTTATATATGCTTGTATGAGGGTAGAATAACTATCAGGGGCCAAAACCTCCACAAAAAATCTAAGGAAAAAGATCTCAATACTGGAAAAAAACTAGATCAAGTATGCTAAGGGAAACCTACATGCAATTTTTCTTTTGACACAGGAAAAGAATTATTAGACCTATAAAGCTACATTAAAATTATACAAAAACAGGCAAAATTTGGGGAAAATTTCATAGACTTAATGAAAATATTTAAGGGGGCTGTTGCACTGAATTTTTTTATGAATATTTTCAAAAATACCCAAATTTAAAAGAAAAATCTTCTGTAATCTAGTAGGATTTGGCAACCCGATGACATAGTATTTCTGCTAAATGCATAAAGATAAAGGGGTTATTACTATATCTCTGATCCCCCAGCCCACCTCTGGCTCTGATGTTTACTTTGTTTCATTCATGCAAATATACTCAACAAATTTGTTTTTTATTTTTTTCAATTTATTTTGGTATTCTCTGGTATCTAGCTGGCATTTCTGCCTCCTGAATTAGCTGATAGCCATGACTAAGAGACAAGGCGGGCAGTCACCACGAGAGAGTCAGAGGGAGAGGCTGCTCATTTGCTGCGTCCACGACACCATCCCATAGACGTACCCCTGATGTGCCCTCATTACACACTAAGTGGACACGACGAATGATAGATGTTATTCCTGTAACTAATAAACATAATATGATGAAAAATACATCTCAATCACAGCTGCAGCAGTTGTTTATTCAAATGAAATGCCTCACGAGGTACTGACACGCGGTACTTCTACACTCATCTGCCGTTACTGCCATTAGTACCTTGGAAAAGGAGAGGACCAGGTACCAGCTACACCCTCAGAATACCATCTGAATGCCATAGAATGCATCAAGATTGATACAGAGATCAGATTTCTAAAGAAAGAAAGAAAGAAAGAAAGAAAGAAAGAAAGAAAGAAAGAAAGAAAGAAAGAAAGAAAGAAAGAAAGAAAGAAAGAAAGAAAGAAAGAAAGAAAGAAAGAAAGAAAGAAAGAAAGAAGGAAAGAAGGAAATAAGGAAGGAAAGAGGAAAAGAAAAGAAAATGGAGGAAAAAGTATCACCAATGTCAAAGCCTGATATCTCAAAACTACATCTTTGTCAACATTCTTTTTTGTTTCTCCATAACTACTTGGGCAATTCTAATGGGGTTTGGATCATTTGAAAGCTGAATGAATTTGCGATTTAGCAATGATGCTGATTTTCATTTCAGGTGATAAAAGTCCATATTTCATATTTTATATTTTGAACAACAAACAAATTTTTTTCCACTAAACTAAGAGGAAATTTCAAAATCCGAATTGTTACAAATTTAGGTATGGCTATAGAGTATATGTGGTATCTTTTTCAACAAGTTCAGTCAATGGATAAGTGAGATACATAAATTATATAGATTTTTTAATAACTTCATTGTTTATTATTCAAAGGATATGAAACATGGTGGTGTGATTTGGAGTAAGCTGTATACAGCCAGCCCACCTGCTGCAAGGCATGATGTGTTTAGATGTTATAGGCTGTTATGTCATGACGTCTGTAACCATAACCATCACCGAGGAGTTAAAGGCTGAAAGATAATGTAAAAAATAATGCAAAAAAACAAAATAAGAAATTTTAGCCTGAAAAAATACAAATGGTTCCTTTATTAAAAATCAGATTTGATCTATTTTTGCTGCTTCAAGGAAATTACTTAATTATTAATTGCTGAAATTATTGTTAAAGGTCTTAATTGATGTGCTGTGTTAGCAGTAAGACTGTATATTAATGTAAAAGACTTGTTACGCATTCTGTTTTGGGTGATCTTTTTTAAAGTTTGATATTAACAGTGTTCCCTGGTATCAGTAAAATTATTTGGAATTTGCAATGCCACTATGGCAAATTCTCAAGTGGATAAGATAAATTAAAATTTTCTGTTAACCCATTCACGCCAGTATATTTTGAAGCCAAAAATAAAAGATTCCGGGCGGCTACAAAATTGGTGGGCGGAGTTTCCCCGGAGTCTGTCCGCCCACTGGCTGCGGCTCGCTGCTGCGTCGGAGTGCGAGCCCCAATACAGTGTTACACCGGCGGGACGCCTGGCAATGTTTATTTTTTCAGGTGTCACATATGTGGGACACCCGTTATTATTGGGTTAATATTCCCTACTTATAGTTGTAGATTTGTGTTATAATGAAAGTATTATTATGAGAACCTAGCTTAGTATTTGTCTCAGTTCCATCTTTATTTAGTCATTTTTGATTATTAAAATTTGTTGCAACTTTTGCAGAAATACACTAGAGATGGAGGAGGGTATACTCTCACTGCGTTGGAATAATCATCGATCTACATTTTTCCATATTTTATCTACACTTCATAGGAAGGTAAGAATTGGGATGAGAGTTTACTTTATTTGAATATAAATGTATGATGAGAAAGAAATGATATATATTTGGCCTAGAAATGTACATGTGAAAACAACTTTGAGACAGTAGAAAATCTTAAATTCAGGTTTTTAGGAACAATTTAGTAGGGTAACTTAGTCAAATAGAAGTTAACAAAATTCTTCTCTTTGTTTCAGGAACTTTACAGTGATGTAACGTTAGCATGCAATGGTAAATTTTTCCCAGTACATAAGTTGGTGCTTTCAGTGTGTAGTGAATATTTTGAGGAAATGTTTAAGCAAACCACATGTAAACATCCCATAATAGTACTTAAGGATATTCTTCATGACGACCTTGAAGCGCTTCTCAATTACATGTATGCGGGCGAGGCAAATGTAGCGCAAAATGACCTTGCCAGATTAATTAAAGCTGCTGAGTGTCTAAGAATCAAAGGTCTTGCCGTCCCGGATGAAGCCCCCTCTTCCAGTGAGAGTAAAAGATCCCATAACGAGGGGCTGAGAGAGGAAGCGCCTCACCCCAAGCGGCGGAAACATGATGACAGCTCATCGGCCTCCTCCAAGTCGAGTCAAGGACGACAGTCAGAGGATGAACCCAAAGATAAAAATTGCAAGGAATTGTCCAGCTGTATGGAACAACAGCAACAACAGAGTGGAAGATATAGTGGGCAGAGTACGGGGTTACAGCAAATAACAAGTCCGGAACTACAACTTGAATTAGAAATGGGGAGATCAAGTCAAGATGACAACAGTGCTACACAAGATCTTGCTGAGGTGAGCTATTTGTCATGATACCGACATCCTTTTTTGATTAAAATAATTTGTTGACTCCTAAAGACCCCTGAATTAGTGTCCCTGTCTTGTCTCCTCCAAATTAGGGGTTGGTTTTTACAAACCAGATTTTAATTCGTTCTCAGATGTTAGATGTATGAAACACATGATATTGTCAAAATTAAAGGGGTGAAAAGAAACACAGAAAAAGCAAAGTAAATGTGTCATTTGATATTTCATGATATTGATTTTACATGCTAGAAAATGTATATTTCATTCTCAGATGTCACAGAAAAAAACATTGAAGGTGGTGAAATATGATTAGTAACTCTGCAGAAGAGATTAAAGGAAAATGGGAAGGGTAGAAGAGACATGAGTGTCTATGGAGCAAATATTGTCAAAATAATTGGTTCAGAGTCACTCAACAAAAAAGACATTCACAACAAAATCACTCCAAATCAGCCTTACATCATGATGGAAAAGACGTGGTCAGAGTGGAAGGGGAAATAGATATAGTGGGGAATGCTGGACAAAACATGCCAGTGTCTAATTTATTAATTAACACAGAATTTTATTCAAGCAAAAATGTGGGAAAACAGCACACAATTTGTATTAATTTATGTATAATGGTGATGAATAAAATGCAAGATGGGAGCGACTAGCAAGGGACACTTTAGGGGTTATTTGTGTTTATGATATTAAAATGATAGTGATCCTGTTTTCATTTTACTATTATTAGAATCACAAGCATGGCAACCTTTAAAAGAGTCCCTTCAAACCAGGTTGTCCTGGATGAACAGCCGCTGATCAAAGAGGAGATCCAGGAACCCAAGCATGAACACGATGATGACATAACTCACCAAACGGACTCGGAGGCAAGCATCAGTTTTGACCCCCTAAATTCTGGAGATGAAAGAGGAGGGGGTACAGGCATATATGACCCACAGCTGATGGTATCACACCCACAAAGTGTCCTACAAGATATCATGGTGCAAGGGGTCCCGGGCCCATCTGGACTGCC
>NC_091579.1:14659633-14664633 GCF_042767895.1 Penaeus vannamei
AAACTGCATCCTGGACATAATGTATAGTGTATTGATACCCTATGCGTAGCCTGGTTAGCGTGACCTGCTGCCTCCGACAGTCCATCGTAAACTTTGTCAGCATCACATGACGCGACAATACTTTCATAATGCCAGATGGTACCATGTCCACTTTTCTTCAATTTTTCGGTGGTCCATACCTGGCACTCATAATCTCGAAGACAGCTGATAACGTTTTTTCATTTGACTGATAGATAGTGGTAATGCATAATATGGTTCTTCGTGGGAAAGTGCTTGTTTTGCTAACTTATCTACGTTGTCACAGGTTGATATTCCTATATGAGAAGGTATCCAGTATAGTGACACTTGTATACCCTGCTCGGATAGGCTAGCGATTTGGTGAATGGTATTGATAGTTACCATGTTTTCTGGACTAAATGTTGTAAGTCTATATAGTGCACCCTGGCTGTCAGAGAAGACAGTTAGGTGTCGCTGCTGTTCAGCACCTTTTTTGATGGCATGGTATATTGCTACTGACTCGGCATCAGATGTGCTTGTCCAGTTGAAAATTCGCACACTTTCTTGAAGAGCAATGTCAGGAATTAGTACACCAATCCCTGCTGCTCCATGAGGATGAGTAGAAGCATCACAGTAGATTGCAAGTGGGGGGGGTACCCTGAGTGGGGTGGATAATTTCATCTATGTATTTCAAGTCATGGCCTTTTAACTCTGTTATTGAAGTCATGGATTTTGGCCCTGTTAATTTATCAATATGAACGTTAACATGTGATCTATGCGATGGTGAAGTAAGCGATGCTTGGGATGTTGATAAAATCATTGTTCCACACACTGAAGCTGAGAATAGTCTGGGCAGTCTTGGGCTTCCATTCAAAGTTTGACTTTATGAGATTGGAGTATCGAGGCCGCCGGACATGCCTAACTCTGCAATTAATCTCATTAAACAATGCAAGGGAAATTTGAGGTTTGGACTGAATCTGCAGGTCTGATGCCGTGTATGGTGTTGACTTGAGTAATACGGCTGTGAACTGACGGGAGGTCAAGCTCTTTCCTCATGACAAGAACTTTAGCAGTTATTGGGCAACCCAAAATGATTCTCATGGCCTTATTCTGTAAGATTTCAAGGGGTCTGAGAACATTTTGTGGCAACATACTAAGAACCGGGCTCGCATAGTCAATCATGAACCTAACAAGGGAAATGTACATCAATCTTAGGACTCTTAGGAAAGCACCAACGTATCTGTTACTGATGTATTGTAAAGGTCTTAAGTGCTCCAGGCAGCATTCTCTGTTTTGAGAGAGTGAGAGAGAGAGAGAGAGAGAGAGAGAGAGAGAGAGAGAGAGAGAGAGAGAGAGAGAGAGAGAGGGGGGGGGGGTTGGAGGGAGATGAAATGAATAAAAAGAAAAAGAAAACCAAGAAATGGAGAAGGAAAAATTTGAAGAAGCTATGGACGCACTGACTCTCTAGGGGGATGAAATATGGACATAGCACTGTGGGAAAACATAGGAAAATGTTAAAACGCTGAAGAAAGAAAACCATGTGGAATCAGGTACACTTACATAAAATCAGGCAATGAAGCCAATCAAACTTAAAATTAAATAAAAACGGACCTTGAGGAATGACGATGTGGCTTAATACCAAGACCTCGGTGCTATCGGACTCGGCGGTCACTTGGATGGTGACCTTGTTCTCACCGTCGCCCGACGTCGCACCGGTGACGAAGGCGCACACCTGCGCGGCCTCCCCAGTGCTCCATTTCCTTGGCGTCGTGATGATATGGCTCCTGTGGAGAAAAGAACACGCGATCAAGAAGTCGCTCCTTTCAGAGGTTGTACTGTTATCCTGTTAGATGTTCTAGAATGAATGTTTTTTTTCTCTTGTGTAGCTCGTGTGAGGCATTGAGAAAGTGAGCTTCATATGACAAGTATTTCGATGGCGGATTTTCTGTGCATTGCATCATCATCATTCAGGAGCTAACGCCGACGGGGGCGCATAGCCGCCTGATGGGCAGAGACAACCTAATGAGCAGGATCATCCTGAGGAAAGCGAGCCAGGTGGCCGTATAACCCAAGTTGGCGATCACGAACTATGCAAATAACAGATCCTGTGCCAGTCTCACGGTGCAACCATTGGTTGGACACATGGTCCCGCCAACAGTACTCCATGATCCGGCGCAAGGACCTATTACAAAAGGCATCAAGATGAGACTCCAACGCACAAGATAATGTCCAGGTTTCACTGGCTTGAAGCGCAAGGATACATTCTATTGTGGACTTACCAGGTGTGAATCCAGATTGCTCCAGCAACTGCTCAAAATACTCAGCCCAACGCTCCCGCGCCACAGCTGGATCTGAGACGATCTGGCCACTTACTATGCGAACTGCTGTCACCTATGAAGAGTGCTTGGAGTTCAGCTTTCTCAGGGCTTGGTATGCAGGACGAATGTCATTTACTAAGAAATGGACTTTGACTTCCTCTGCAAGATTCCTAATAAACTGTTCCTTGTCCCCTCCTGTCAGATGAGCCGTACAACAAGCATCTGTGGCGTCCAGTGTCTCCTGCAAGATGAAATTCTGTCTTGCTCTCGGGCATTCACCAATCGATTCTTGAACTGCATCAAGCGTTTTGCGCTTGAAGGTATCCCATAGAAGTACAACGTCCGTCAGATTGCCGAATGTTGTGAAACGTTCAGAGACTGCTTCAGCAAACCCCCAGGCACACTCCCTCTCCCTCAGCTTGTCCAAATCAAACACCTTAGGGTGGTTATTTGCCTGGGCAGTTTTGAATTATGCCTGAAGAGTAGCCACAACCAATCTATGGTCAGTACCACAGAACTTGGCACTCCTATATACCATGCAGTTCTGGAGGATCCTCCGAGTGCTATCGAGTATGTGGTCAATCTCCTTGGCTGCATTACCCACATCGCTGTACCATGTCCATCAATGTGGGTCTGAGCGCTGGTACCAGGAGCCAGAAATCCTCAATTTCTGAGACTTTGCAAAGTCCCAGAAAAAGAGGCTATTCTCGCTACCGGCATCAGCTCCCGAACCAAGGGAACCGACAGACATCTCATAGCCAGCTTAATCACAGCCAGGTACCGCATTGAAGTCACCCAGGACAATACGAATATCTCACCGAGGACAACTGTTTGCCACAGATGCTAGTTTGGCGCAGAATATCTCTTTCACGTCGAGTTTATAAACATCGGTAAGAGCGTACACAGTAATAAGAGACATGAAGCCAAATGCTAGTTTCACAGCAATAAGAGACATGGAGCCAAATGCTAGTTTCACAGCAATAAGAGACATGAAGCCAAATGCTAATTTCACAGCAATAAGAGACAAGAAGCCATATGCTAGTTTCAGTCTCAATACCATTATACACTCATCGACTGCAGTAACCTCTACTACCGAGGGTTGGAGTCTGCTGGAGATGGCTATGGCTACTCCCTGGAGATGACCATCGCTGCTGCCCAACCAGTAATAAATGTAGCCACCAACACTGATCGTGCCGCTGCCAGGTCTTCTCACCTCAGGGAGAGCAGCCACCTCATTTCTCGGCCTCCCCAGTTCCCCTGATAGTAGAGGTAACCAATCATCCTGACGCTAAGAACGGACGTTCCAAGCCCTCACCCTGACTTCCCGCCTGAGGTATAGCCTCGGGCAGTCACTCCGGGTGGACGCCATCTCTGCCACCCCCGTCGACGCTGCCCCACATAAAAGGGGGTGCATTGCTGCAATGCGAAGATGAGGTATTGCCATTAGGTTGAAAAGATAAGGTGAGATATTATATGACACTGAATTATTGTGTGACTGTCTGGGCTTGTATTGTTATTACATTTTCTTGTTAGAGAATTACAAGAAAAACGACAAACAGCCAAAATCCCATTTGATACAACAAGCTTTCGGATACAGGCTAATCGTATTTCGAAAGGAGAGACCATTATAAGGCAGAGACATAAATCAAATTCTAAATAAGTATGTTTCTAAACTCGCCAAGTCTGCGCTGCTCCTATCTCGCCTGGGTCCAGTCCTGCGAGACTGATAATTACTGGATGACTTGCACGATAGGTTGAAGAAATACTACATATCACTCGCAGTAATGCAGATTTATTCAAGACATAGGGCACTTTTCAACTCTTCGACAAATAAGATGAAAATGCTAGAGCATGAATAATAATAATGAATAATAATTACAATAACGGAGTAATTCCGCCGGGGGGGGGGGGGAGCGACAGGTAAGGAAGCACTATGATAAAGAATTGCAGAGAAAAGGTTAAAATAGAGATAACGATTAGAACAAAATATGTTTGATGCCAAAGGTTGTAGAGTGCTGCAGGTTAGTATAGTAGTGAAAACGGTAAATAGGGAAGGGTAAATGGAGCACGAAGGCCGTTCAGGACTGACACAAACACGGTTCTCACACTTTGGGAGAAATTGTAAAATTAGTTGACGCAAGGGCTGAGACCCAAGGTAAGGATGATCCCCCACAAAATAATATAAAAATCCATGATGTTGTGGAATAGCGAGGCAAGCTATTTAGCACCATCTTCCTACGAATGTAGGTTTTGCGATACAGTAATTTTATTATGCATGTGCTGGAGTCATGAAGTAATTGTTAAACGTAGGTGATTATCTATTCTATAAAAATTAATAGAATGATATCCAGTGGCAACACATGCGCAATCCAAATAAACAAAAAAGACATGAATATGTAAAAAGTAGCGAAATTAGGAACCAAGAGATGGCACTGACAGAGGATACATTTTCGTTTAAATTTAATTTCCCTCAGTTGTTTGAAGCCAAGGAAGAGATAAGTGTATGTTGAAGTTCAAAATTATGTTTTACATATGGAAAAGTTAACATCGTCTTTTATCTGATGTCAATAAATCAATCAATAGGGCTGACACCAACCAGGGCGCATAGCCTTAACCACCCTTCGCTTCAAGCCAAGGTTCATTATGGTGTGCCGCCAGGTAGGTCCTCGGCTCATCTCTAGCTCA
>NC_091579.1:14682133-14689633 GCF_042767895.1 Penaeus vannamei
TTTAGCGACCTTGTAACTACATCCCCACATAATAAAAAATAAGCAAGAAAAGAAAATGTATGGAATATTCGTCTGGGAATGACGTAATAACTGTGCTATTTGCCAAGAATGCAATAAAAAAATACAAATACACTATGAATAGTGTCTAAAGAAAAACCGCACAGTCTTTGGATGCAAAAAAAGAAAAGCAAAATAGAGAAACCATGTTTATAAGCAGAAAAAACAGCTGTTTTCTTAACCCCCTCTTTTCCCAAGAAAAAAATATCAGTAAATACACACACACACACACACACACACACGCACACATCCATAAAAATATCGAAAACACATGCTACTGACTTCCACGAAGATGTTTCTCGGACAGGTTTCATGACGTCATCAGTAGGAAAATATAATTTTAAAAACACACGAATCACCCGAGGAAAGATGACCTTCACAGAGGTAAAAGGGAGACAGGTTCCGCGCCTAAACAAGCTGGCATTTGCTTGTTTCGTCTTCACTCTTCAAAAACGCGTCACATTCATATAATCCAATCATACACGAACCAAACTATACACACCTAATGCTGCTAATGAAATAATCATTCCATGCGATCCCCAATGACAGAAAAAAAACTGATTCAAAACAAACGCTTCTAAACCGGCAGAGACGCGGACACAAAGAAGTTGTTCACGCAGTCACATCAGGTATGACGCGGCAGATTCTAAATCGAACCTTTAGGTCCTCCATGAAACTATTGGTTTTGCCAACTTGTAAGCGTTAGAATCTTCTTTATGTATTTTTCCTTATTGATCACCTACGCCATACTCGGGGACTGAGGAAGTACAACAATTGGTGTAGAATACGTGAAAACTTTTGTAAAACGTTCCGGACATAATTTAATATCATTCTACATCAAGAAAAAATCTATCACCGTCTGTCTGTCTGTATATACACATCTGGCTATCACAACCACCCTCAAACGTAAATAATCAGAAACAAATATTTCGGAAAACCAAGATCTACGGTGAAAAAAGTAAATCATACAACGGACGATGTAAATCAACGCTCCATCAATTGCCCTTTGTAGCCCTGGTGTCGATTCAGCTGATAACTCTCCAGTTGAGCCACCATTCAATCAGTGTGAAACCCCTTTGACACTCCTTGAGGCTGGTTCATGCACAGTTCATGAGCTGGTTCTGTAAAATGCACAACCTCCCGTCTTCTACAATTGGAAACAAGTGGAATAGGATTTTGAAAACTAGGATTACCAAAGTGACTAGATATATAATATGATACATTATAGAGATACAAATAGAGAGACAAATGCATAACCCTCAGAGAGCAGAGGTGTTAAGCTATTTATTTTTAACTTGAGTTCAGCCAAGGCAAGAAATCTGGCCGCTCTCTACAATACATACATCTGTGTAACTTCCCTTTACTGGCGTCCCTTCATCCTGCGACTTCCCGACCCTCGTCGCCTCTCCCCCTCTTCTCTACACTCCTCTGCTCCTTCCTTAATCCTTCATGTCCCTTCACTGCCCTTTAACACTTTAATAAAAGGTTGTTATTTAATGGAGTCTTTCACCGCTAATTTGATCGAATGTTAACTTCTTTCCAGCCAGCTTTTACTTTTCTCTAAACACATTTCCTCTAATAAACTACATTTACATATCGTCCTACCACCCCATTCATTACTAAAAAAAATCATGGCATGCATCAGTTCCGTTTTCCTACACTATGAACCTTATTTTTCTCATAAATGTGAATCTTCAAAGCCTGAATGGATTTCGCTTCCTATTCCCGTCCTGGCTTACTATTTTGAGACTCGCTCCTCGACCTGGCCTTGAAAAGAGTGCAGTTAAGTGCTGTCCACTTGGAACACAAGGACCATTAGGGACAGGCTGAGGGGGGGGGGGGGGGCACACAGCACACACGATACATGAAGTAAGCTGAGAGGGTCTTAGGTGGAGGGGAGGGGTGGAGAGATGCAGGGAGAGGAAGAGGGAGGGAAGGAGAGAAAGAGAGGGAAGGGAGGAAGTGGGAGAGGAGGGGGAAGGAAGGGAGGAAGAGGGGAGGGAGGGGAAGGGAGGAAAGGAGATAGGGGAGACGAAGAGGGAGGGGAGGAAGGGAGAGAGAGGAGACGAAGAGGGAGGGGATGAAGGGAGAGAGAGGAGACGAAGAGGCAGGGGAGGAAGGGAGAGAGGAGAGAGAGACAGAGACAGAGACAGAGAGAGAAGAGACGAAAGGACAAGTGGGAGAAAAGAGTGAGTCTGAGGCAAAGGCAGAGGGAGCGGGAGAAGTAGAATGAACGGGAGGAGAGGGAGAGGGAAAAGAAGTGGAGTGGCGAAGGGAAAGGGTGAAAGAGAGGGATGGGTCAGGAAGAGAGGGGAGAGGGGAGAAGGGAGAAAGGATTTATGGAGTTGAAGAGGGAGAGGGAAAGGGAGGCTGTGCGTGTGAGAAAGAGCAAGAATCAAAGAGAACTTGTATAGAAATCTAAGCTTCGTCATCGTTAGTAAGAGAAACAACACAGATTAAACTTAACGCATAAATATGTGACGCGCGCAAAAAAAAGGTTCCTTAAGCTCAAGAAAAGTATCTGATAAACACAAACAACAAATATACAACGTATAAAATAAAATAAAAAATCTGTATATATCGGCATATCAAGTAATTCGCGGAATCTCATCCGAAATACACTTCAATTTCAATCGATGTGATAGAGAGAATACTCCCCCCTTGCCAAATTCCGAAGCGAACTTTTATTTCTGCCGAGAGAGAGAGAGAGAGAGAGAGAGAGAGAGAGAGAGAGAGAGAGAGAGAGTGAGAGTGAGAGTGAGAGTGAGAGTGAGAGTGAGAGTGAGAGTGAGAGTGAGTGAGAGTGAGTGAGAGAGAGAGAGAGAGAGAGAGAGAGAGAGAGAGAGAGAAAGAGAGAAAGAGAGAGAGAGTGAGAGTGAGAGTGAGAGTGAGAGTGAGTGAGTGGGAGAGAGAGAGAGAGAGAGCGAGAGTGAGAGAGAGAGAGAGAGAGAGAGAGAGAGAGAGAGAGAGAGAGAGAGAGAGAGAGAGAGAGAGAGACCCGATGGGAGAGGTAGAGGGAGAGGGACGCAATGGGAGAGGTAGAGGGAGAGGGACCCAATGGGAGAGGGAGAGGGACCCAATGGGAGAGGGAGAGGGAGAGGGACCCAATGGGAGAGGGAGAGGAACAAGGAGAGAGAGAGGGAGAGGGACCCAATGGGAGAGGGAGAAGAACAAGGAGAGAGAGAGAGAGGGACCCAGTGGGAGAGGGAGAGGAACAAGGAGAGAGAGAGGGAGAGGGACCCAATGGGAGAGGGAGAGGAACAAGGAGAGAGAGAGAGAGAGAGGGACCCAGTGGGAGAGGGAGAGGAAGAAGGAGAGAGAAAGGGAGAGGGGCCCAATGGGAGAGGGTGAGGAAGAAGGAGAGAGAGAGAGAGAGCGAGAGAGAGAGGAGAGAGAGAGAGAGAGAGAGAGAGAGAGAGAGAGAGAGAGAGAGAGAGAGAGAGAGAGAAAGAGAGAGAAAGAGAGAGAAAGAGAGAGAAAGAAAAGAGAGAGATAGAGAGAATGAGAGAGAGAGAGAGAGAGAGAGAGAGAGAGAGAGAGAGAGAGAGAGAGAGAGAGAGAGAGAGAGAGATCCAAAGGGAGAGGGAGAGGAAGAAGGGAGAGAGAGAGAGATCCAAAGGGAGAGGGAGAGGAAGAAGGGAGAGAGAGATCCAAAGGGAGAGGTAGAGGGAGGAGAGAGAGAGAGAGACCCAAAGAAAGAGAGAGAGAGAAAGAGACCCAAAGAAAGAGAGAGAGAGAGAAAGAGACCCAGAGAGAGATAAGGAGAGAGAGAGAGAGGGATAAGGAGAGAGAGAGAGAGAGAGAGGGATAAGGAGAGAGAGAGAGAGGAGAGAGAGGGATAAGGAGAGAGAGAGAGAGAGGGATAAGGAGAGAGAGAGAGAGAGAGAGAGAGGGATAAGGAGAGAGAGAGAGAGAGGGATAAGGAGAGAGAGAGAGAGGGATAAGGAGAGAGAGAGAGAGAGGGATAAGGAGAGAGAGAGAGGGATAAGGAGAGAGAGAGAGAGAGAGAGGGATAATGAGAGAGAGGGAGAGGAATGAGAGGGAGAGGAAGGAGAGAGAGAGATAGGAATAAGGAGAGAGAGAGAGAGAGAGGGATAAGGAGAGAGAGAGAGAGGGAAAAGGAGAGAGAGAGAGAGGGATAAGGAGAGAGGGAGAGGAAGGAGAGACAGTGAGAGACCCAGTGGGAGAGGGAGAGGGAGGAGAGAGAGAAAGACCCAAAAGGAGAGGGAAAGGGAGAAGAAGAGTGAAAGAGATCCAAAGGGAGATGGAGAGGGAGGAGAGAGAGAAAGTGAGAGCCAAGCCACGTGCAAATTTTCCCCTGATATGCCTACTCAAAATGTTATTAAAGTATTAATCTTGTATATGGAATACCTATACCATTGACATCTAAAGCCAAGCAAATTATAGAGACATAGACAATTAAACTGACGTGAAAAACACTGCCTTCGACCATTTACACTTTCCCATTTCTAATTTAATTATTTTTGTATCCTATGCCACTTTCCTACTATACTACCCAATTACTCATCTCTACTTTTAACCCATTTTCAATATTCCTTAATCCAATCCCAATCCCCTTTCTATCCACTTTCCTATTTTACTCTATCCCCATATTACCTTAATTCTACCTTCCTTCTATTCATTTCCGTTAACGTTCCATTTTTCGTTAATCAATATCCATTTTCCATGAACCTATTACAACTTTTTCTTCGTCCAATTCCACTTTTCCCTTATCCCATTTCCAATTCACACTGTCTTTTCCATCCAGTAACCTAATAGAACAATTCTAAACGTAATTCCATCTTTCTCTTAATTTGTTTCCACCCCATTTCTCTCCTTTGAATTATCCTTAACATGATTCTGCTATTCACTTAACGCACTTCCATTTTCGTTAACCCCTTTTCCACTTTCCGTTAACCTTTAAAAATTCCACTTAACCTTTAATCTAAATCTGCATTTCCTTTGAACCTTATCCTTTTGCTGTCAACCTATTTGCGTTTTCCATCAGAATAATTCCACCTTTCCCGTAACCGAATTCCACCGCTCCCTTGACCATTTCCCTTTTCCACTAACCTTCTTCCACTTCCCACAAAATCCTTCTGCATTTTTCCATGATCCTAATTCCACCTCTCCTTGAATGTACTGTCATTTCCCATCAAGCCATCCCTCTCCCTTTCCCTCTCCCCTTCCCTTTCCCTCTCCCTCTCCATCTCCCCTTCCCTTTCCGTCCCCCTCTCCCCTTCCCTCTCCCTCTACCCTTCCCTTCCCCTCTCCCTCTTCCACTTTCTTTCCCTCTCCCTTACCCTTTCCCACTCCCATTCCCCCTCCCTTTTCCTCTCCCTCTCCCATTTTCTTTCCCTTTTCTTTCCCTTTCCCTCTCCGTGTGTGTTAGTGTGTGTGTAGCCATCCAGCTGGCCGTCTTCCTCCTTCCACCCAGATCCGAGTAAAGATTGAGCAGTCATTCATTTCTTCATTTTCATTATACAATCCGAAGCCTCTCCACCCTGCAGTTCCCGTTTCCTATCATACACGAATGATAAATCCAGTGAATAATGACTAATATCCCGCCACGGCTGGTTCGCACTAGTGCAGAGATACAAGGACACACCCCGCGCCCTTGGTGCAGGCAACCTCTCGAGGGCGAACGAGGGTAAGGCTGCGTGAGGGAGTGGTGGTGGGAGTGGGGGTCGAAATGGGAGTAGGGGTGGAGGAGGGGGAGGGTTGTGGGGGTGGTTTAAATTCGGGGAAGGTGGGGTGAGGGCGTAGGTTATGGGGTGGGGGTGGAGCTTGAGTGAGGGGAAATGGGGAAGAGGGTGTGGTGGGGGTTAGAGTGGAGGTGGAGGTAGAGTGTGAGGGAGGTGGGGGAGAGCGTGAGGGTGGAGGTGGGGAAGGGGAAGGGGAAGGGTGAGGGTGTGATTGCGGGGGAGTCCTATGTGTGGAAGGCTGTATGTGTCAAAATGCGAAGGGCTGTCTGTGAGAAAGTTCCGTAAGGAATTGTATGTGTGTAAAATATCTGGTGTCCATGTGTAAAATATCTGGTGTCTATGTGTGTAAAATATCTGGTGTCTATGTGTGTAAAATATCTGGTGTCTATGTGTGTAAAATATCTGGTGTCTATGTTTAAAATAAAATATCTGGTGTCTATGCGTGTAAAATATCTGGTGTCTATGTGTAAAATATCTGGTGTCCATGTGTAAAATATCTGGTGTCTATGTGTGTAAAATATCTGGTGTCTATGTGTAAAATATCTGGTGTCTATGTGTAAAATATCTGGTGTCTATGTGTGTAAAATATCTGGTGTCTATGTGTAAAATATCTGGTGTCTATGTGTGTAAAATATCTGGTGTCTATGTGTAAAATATCTGGTGTCTATGTGTAAAATATCTGGTGTCTATGTGTAAAATATCTGGTGACTATATGTAAAATATCTGGTGTCTGTGTGAAAATATCTGGTGTCTATGTGTAAAATATCTGGTGTCTATTTGTAAAATATCTGGTGTCTATGTGTAAAATATCTAGTGTCTATGTGTACAATATCTGGTATCTGTGTGTACAATATCTGGTGTCTGTGTAAAATATCTGGTGTCTATGTGTAAAATATCTGGTGACTATATGTAAAATATCTGGTGTCTGTGTGTAAATATCTGGTGTCTATGTGTAAAATATCTGGTATCTATGTGTGTAAAATATCTGGTGTCTATGTGTAAAATATCTGGTGTCTATGTGTAAAATATCTGGTGTCTATGTGTATAAAATATCTGGTGTCTATGTGTGTAAAATATCTGGTGACTATATGTAAAATATCTGGTGTCTGTGTGTAAAATATCTGGTGTCTATGTGTCAAATATCTGGTGTCTATGTGTATAAAATATCTGGTGTCTATGTATAAAATATCTGGTGTCTATGTGTAAAATATCTGGTGTCTGTGTGTAAAATATCTGGTGTCCATGTGTAAAAATATCTGGTGTCCATGTGTAAAATATCTGGTGTCTGTGTGTGTAAAATATTTGGTGTCTATGTGTAAAATATCTGGTGTCTATGTGTGTAAAATATCTGGTGACTATATGTAAAATATCTGGTGTCTATGTGTAAAATATCTGGTGTCTATGTGTGTAAAATATCTGGTGACTATATGTAAAATATCTGGTGTCTATGCGTGTAAAATATCTGGTGTCTATGTGTAAAATATCTGGTGTCTATGTGTAAAATATCTGGTGTCTATGTGTGTAAAATATCTGGTGTCTATGTGTAAAATATCTGGTGTCTATGTGTAAAATATCTGGTGTCTATGTGTGTAAAATATCTGGTGTCTATGTGTAAAATATCTGGTGTCTATGTGTGTAAAATATCTGGTGTCTATGTGTAAAATATCTGGTGTCTATGTGTGTAAAATATCTGGTGTCTATGTGTAAAATATCTGGTGTCTATGTGTAAAATATCTGG
>NC_091579.1:14767133-14782133 GCF_042767895.1 Penaeus vannamei
AATACATTAGAAAATTAAGGAAAATGCTCTTTTATGCTTGTATCATTTAATTGTTCCACTTAGATATACAATTATTTTAGTTTAATGGGAGTTGAAAGATTATAGTGAACTGCATAGCCAAAAGATTTATTTTGCATAATCCATGTCGGGTACATTAAGATTGGGGTATGTTCCATATGTGTTTAAGGTTATATATGCCGTTTTATTAATTTTTCGGAAAATTGTGTATAACAATCAGGAATTGAGTATAAACAAGATATGGAGGAATAATCTCAATATTTTAAAATTCGCCATTCGATATCAATAGATGTAAACAAATGTGCGCAAAACGATCGGCTTTTCTTACACGATGGCCACCAGGGGGCAAATGTGTGGCGCGGGAGTTTTAAACCGTCATGAAATGATGGCCAACAGGGGGAAGAAGGGTCGCGCGGGAGTTTTAACACAATATAAGGTGTCGCCACATGCGCCTGACACATTCTTCTTATATGCTCGGTCACAACGATGGAGTTCCTTTTAAACAATCACATGTTATCATGTGCGTAATAGGTAAGTTTTACCACTGTCCTTATAAGTAAACTATTACCATTCATGGTTAAAGTCAATGTAAGTAATATTCCGCCACGTGTTATAATAATTTTGCATATTTATTTGTTGACGCGCAATGTAATGCTCGTTTCAGCATATTGTGCATGTCATGGGAAAGTTGATTATCGACCAATATCCGTAACACAGACTAGTCTTAACAGAAAATGGAAGCCATAGTAAACAGTCAACCGGATATTTGCATGTTCGTGAGAGCTGTCATATGGCTTGTTAATTAACAATGTGTGATGTATATTTTGGGTCAGTTGAAAGAGGGAGTGAGGGAGCGAGAGGGAGAAAGATTAGTCGTTGCGTGACTAACGCGCACCGATACTTCTGGCTTCACCAGCTAGAGATGACGTTAACGAACGTCAGGTCTTAATGATTGCATGTGCAGACCAGAACCCGTATACTAAATTTAATAAATATACATAATGTGTAATACATCACACATTATTGGCGCTAAGAGACTCTGAAAGAGTAAAATAAACTCACGGTACAATATCACCGGTTTCTCCCCGCTGATGCACAAATAGCATAGTCGCTCCTCATTGTATGTATTTTCTATAGTGGCATGTACTTGGCCTTTTTCTTATCCCCCCCCCTACTTGTGTAACAGTTACAAGTGGCAAGACCTTACTTATTGGACATTGAATTACTTATATTACTTGGCGGGCAAGTGTACATCGAAAAAAAACAGTGCAAAATGGAGAGGAAGTGCGATAATTGTGCATGGAACTATTTAGACTTCATTAAACAGTTTCATAATGAAGACGATAAGTGTTTTAAAATTTTAAGAGCACGGGTATTACCCACCGGTGTAGTGTCCATATTGTGAATTACCGTGCAAACACAGAAAAGAGCAGCATTTGTGGTATTGCGGCCGGTGGAAGAAGATAGTTAAACTAAGCGCCGCAGAAGCTGCGCCTATTCGATCAGCGATTACGGCGGCACCTTCCTTCAAGGCACACATCTATCACCATCAAAGCTTTTAATTTTTGTCAACCACTGGTTGCAAAAATTCTGTAATCATAAAATCATAACGTGCCTTAATTTTTCAATTGCCACAAGTGTGGATTGGAGGAGCTTTTGCTCGGAGGTGACAGAGAATTGGCTTAAAAATCAGAAGCCAATAGGAGGTGCCGGCGTAATCGTCGAAATAGACGCAACATTACGTGTGTGCCGCAAATACAATAGAGGAAGATTACTTAAACAAGTGTGGGTATTTGGGAGGACTGAACGAGAATCCCCCCAAAAGTTCATAGTGCCACTTACAAACAACGATGATAAAGAGTGCAGAAACGCTCGTCCCCTTGATCAAAAAATACATAATACATAATACAAGGTAGCACAATAATTAGTGACGGCTGGGCAGCCTATCGTCATTTAAAAGAACACAGATATATCCACAAAGGGATAAACCACTCAGAACATTTTGTGGATCCAAAAGACTCGAGTGTCCATACACAAACGGTAGAAAGACTGGAGGGACCAAGAGTCCTGGCATGCGAGCTGACTATCTCCATCAGTATTTTTCTCGCTACCTATTAATTCGTGAATACAAGGAAAATGCCCTCCACATTTTTTTTTCTTGAAGCTGCCCGGCTGTATCCGCCCCAGAGTGAAAAGAGGAGGGAGTTAACCCCCGCCCAAGACCCGTTTAATGAGGCGGACACCTCTTGACTCGAGCGACTCAAAGTAAGGTAGGAATTGGCGAAACATATGTATTCGCGGAATTTAATATTTGTATTCAGGTGCGATATTCCTATGATATCAATAGTATAAGTATGTTACTGTGTGTGGGTGTGGGTGTGATAAAAACCCTGTATTTACAATAATCATAATATAACCCTAAATTCCTTGAATTAATGAGCGCAGGATATGGGTAAGTAATGTGTACCGTAACGTCTAGTTGAATAATAGTTTAGCCCTTGGTATATCGTATATAACTTATCGAAAATGACTCGTATCTTAAATGCATGAAATGACAACAAACGGTAACTGATGCTTAACAAGTTTATCACCAAACTGCCGAATTGGCAATTACAAGAAGACGGCAAAAATCTAACTTCTAGCCAATCACAGTTCTGAAAATGACGTCATGATTCTCTGACTAATCATAACTCATATACTGTGGGTACCTTTGCCTTACACCAAGAAAGCTTCAGTCTGTAACTTGCCGATTTTCAAGATGGTTAAGGTCTATGCCGTTGAAAGATCCATTGTACGAAGCCGGTTGATATGGACCAGCAATTTTTTCTTTAAAACAAGAGGTAAGTACATTTCAAATAACAACGCGTCGTGTTAAGCAAAATACCCAGGCAAAAATAATGTATCGTAATTGTCATAGTTGTGTATCACGAACCGGCTAAACGATATTTTGTCGCACTAGGGGACGAGTTCAAAGGAAGTGGTTAGAGGGCATGTATCATGATAGTATTGGCCATATTTAGGCCGTTTTCGGATCACGTCCACAGCGGACGGCAAAAAATGCGTAAAAAACGGTAAATATTAAGTCTCCGTTATGTTAAATTGCGCGTATAATGGCGTGCGGTGCCTGATCTGACAGCTGTTTTTATTTTGACTTCTATTTATTTTTTCTATCGTAATAAATTTCCGAACACGACTTGCAAGGCTTTTGAGAATTCTATATATATATCACAGAAAGGTTTGAAAATGTGACCAATTTGCGCACGAGGCGTCCGCACGTCTTGTCATTTAGTGTGTGCGGGGAGGCGTGCGCGTGCGATCGCAAAATATTTTCGGCAAGTTGTAATAATTGTAATTGTAATAATGAAACGGCTCTCGATTTTGTTAAATGTTGGTTAATTTAGAATTTTAAACGCAAAGATAAGACAAAATATGATTGTTACCCCAGAGAATTGAGTTTTCTGTAAATATTTTGCGAATCGTTGGAAGGAGCAAGACCAACACTTTTGGGAACATTTGTGCTTGTATGTTTAGATTTAATGAAGCTCAATAGAGATGTACATTATTAATTTGAATTAGAAACGCGTGAACGACAAATGGCACGAGCTTTTATGTTGCGTCGCTTACAGTTTGGTAAGTACATAGTTATTTTTCAAATATTAACGCATTTATTGGATTATGGGCGACTTAATTTTTAAACAGATAACGAAATAATTTTACTATAAGCGTGAAGCATGGATCTCACCCCGTAGAGTTTAACACGAAGCTTTGCTAACATTTCTTCCGATATACATTAACGTTAGTTTTTGTTGTTAATCTCCCACATTCTTTCGTCGTACATATTATGAAATCTAAGCTCAATTTCTTAAGCAATTTTCAGCAGTTTGTTCCGAAACACAAACTTCATTTATTTCCTGAATCGGCCATATGCGATGGAAAACGACTACGGATTCACAAATACTACAACGTTAATCATCGGATTCAAAGAAAATATTTGCGAGGTGGGAGGGCTGAGTGAGACTGAAAAATTACCGTTCTTAAGACTAAACAGTGGAAACAAAGAAGAAAGATCTTAACTATCGCAGTTTGATTTCTGGGGCCATGAAGTACCCCAAATCCCCCCCCCCCCCAAAAAAAAAAAAAAAAAAAAAAAGTGATAGAAACGAAGGGATCACATCCACAATAGACCGACCGACTGATCTAAAGAAGCGAAGGAAAAATGACAGTTCGGTCTTTCGATATATAAAGGTATTTGGTTTATTGTTAGTATGGATGTAGCTCTATCTTGCCGTATATACCGAGGTGAAGCGAATGCATCCCGGGGGGTGTTGGGGGGCTTGTCCCCCATCAACCCTCCCCTCGGGCAGTGCCTAGTCACGGCACCGTAAATTGTTAGGTTATGTTGGTTTAAGGGGTCAGGGCGTTTGGGGGGTTTGGAAGTTTTTTTAACGTGCGTCAGTGCGTAGACTTTCAAAGGTGGCGGACATGTCCGTAGAATTTCATTAGCCGTTTTTAAGCGTTTTTTGTGCTAGTTTTACAAGTTTCTGTTCACTATTTTTATTTAAGCCTGTTTTACCCCATAATTTCCCAGATATACTAAATGCCCTTCCCTGCTAATGGGACTTAACACATCAAGATTGTTGGCTGTGATTGCTACGGAAATAATGATCAGATTCATTCTTGTCACACGAGAATAAATCTGATGATTTAAATACTGTCTGGGAAGTCCCGATTGTCATAATTAAAAAAAAAAAAAAAAAAAAAATTAACCAATGTTTCTTCCTTTTCCAGTTTGCTCAGGAATATTTAATCATGGCTGAGGAACCAAAAGGCTTGACGAATGAGGAGGCTGCTGCATGCTGCGCAGAGCCACATGAATCCACAAAGGTATTTATTAACTTTATGATTGTAATTTTCGGTATCAGTTAGTTTGAGATCATCTTTGTTAGTGTATATATAGTGATTGGGGGGGGGGGGGGGGAGGAAAAGGAAACATTTCTAGAAGGGAGGTTGCAAATTTAAGTTTAAAACCATTTTCTTCCTTGTTTCAGGATTTCATTATGCAGCAAACAATGTTTCGAATTAAAGACCCAAAGCAATCATTAGACTTCTACAGCCGCATCATGGGAATGCGCTTGTTGAAAAAATTAGATTTTCCCTCTATGAAGTTCTCGCTTTACTTTGTTGGTTATGAACCTGCGGAAGATATACCTTCTGACGAAACAGAACGCACTTCATGGTGCTTCTCAAGAAAGGCTACAGTAGAGCTTACACAGTAAGTTTTGTATGAAAAAATGGCATCTTTTACTTCAATGTACAAGTAAGAATTTGGATGACGTGTCTCCTCAAAGAAAATTATAGTTTATTTTGTGTTTCTTTCTAGCAACTGGGGAACAGAATCTGATCCAAACTTCACAGGATATCACAATGGAAATTCTGAGCCAAAAGGCTTTGGTAAGTGATAATTTATTAAAAGGAATTACATAGAATGAATTTTATTCCTCTAAATAGTGCATAAATTTTTCATAGTCCAATGATGTAAAATAATTAAACGTTTAAAGGTATGATATTAAAGCTGAAGTACTTGAAAGGGAGAGGATTTATATAATAATGCTTAATGTTTTAGTTAGTTTGCATAATTATTTGGAAAATTTATTTTGTATACAAATTCCTCCAGGCCACATTGGAGTTATGGTTCCTGATGTAGATAAGGCATGTGAAAGATTCGAGTCCCTTGGGGTCAAGTTTGTGAAAAAGCCAAATGATGGTAAGTTTTCCTCATTCTTTAATTAGTGTTGCTTGAGAACGATATTTTGAGAAACTTTATATTAAGACTATTACTATTACTAATATATATCTTTTTTGATTAAATAGGAAAGATGAAAGGACTTGCATTCATTCAAGACCCAGATGGATACTGGATTGAAATTTTCAATTCTGGAACCATTGCAACATTGGTATAATTCCTTAAAAACGGGTTTATGTAAGGTTTTGGCTTCCAAATTTACTTATATTGTTTTATTTATGTAATGTTTATCTTATGCTTCAATAACCATTGATATTTTATGTAATGGGTGATGTGTCCATAAAATTGGGCACCCCACCCCCCCAATCTAAATGACCTTAAATACATGTTTACTACTGCCAAAAGTTGTCTTTATACCTTGAGTCTTTATATAATGTAATAGTGCTGACTGAAAGTCTAAATATTTCTGAATAAGATACATGTTGGCTGAACTGCATATTTTGAGCTGGAACTCCATCTTACTTTAAAAAATGATTTCTAAGTATGTTTAAGTAAACTTCTTTAAAAAAATGCACTTGCTCTTCAGTATTAGTCAGTAGCCTTGTATTAAATATGCTACATGACAAAATCTGCTATCCCCATGCACCCAATGAATTTACATTATATGCTTAAAAGTGTACAATAAAAATGATGCAAAAGATTATTACTATTATCAATATGATAGTATAAACAATAGTAATATTGATTAATAATAATGATTAATAATATCGATATAGGGTAACATTGTTAAATCAGACTTGAAATACTAAAATGCCCTAAAAACTAAAGCCTTTTCGCATGTTATGAACATGCTCTTTGGCTCATTCCTCTTTCACAAGTATGTTACTGACTTTCATTGTCTATTATTGGTTTTGTCTTTAGACTGTGATCCTATCCTGCATTATTTGATATTTTACTCTTTTTTTTTTTCTTAAATATAAAAGTAATATTTGGTTTCATATGACAATGGCTATACAGCTATGTAGTTATACTTGGAAATGTCATACATTTTTATGGTGGATTGCTTGTTTCTCATCTTTGATGATATATCATCAAATCCAATTAATATTGCCACTATAGAGTTAGAAGAGAACATGAAATTATATTATAATTTGAAACCTATTATAGACATATTAAATTCTAGTATTCTTTTCAATCTTTTTTTTTTTATGCAGAATAATCAAGGTTTTGTTAATCACATGTTTGTTCCTCTGGCAGTAAATTTAAAATTAATAACTTATTTTAAACATTTTGATATTTTAAAAAAAGGAAAAAATCCAAAATTGTACAAAAACCAGAGCATATTGGAAGCTGTATTCTTTTGGCGACTTTCACATCAGTTAATGAGTTATATTTGAACTTATACTAGTATTATGGTTTAAATTCAAATTTAATCCAATGTATTGCATACACAGAAGCAAAAATATTGGGATAAAGGCTAAGGATGGAGTACTGGTAATGTCCTTGTATAGTTTCTTTCCAGATATTTTGTTGATTTTAACATCATATTTTACACAATTAAAATGAATATTACAATTGTTTTTGTAATATCTATTGTAAAAAGTAATTATATTTATTATGCTTTTTATAAGGTATGACTAAAGGTGACTAAAGGCATGTACACATAGGTGGGCTACAGTAAAGGTGAGGTCACAGGTGAGAAAACAAGGAAACTACTTATTTACCAAGTTTGTCTACCTGTGACATCTTTATTCGTTCCTCCCTGGGTGGACAGGCCTTGATTAAATGTGCTATATGTGAAAAGCTGTACATCAGTATAGAATAGTGAGGTAATAAAATGGGTAGAGAGGAGTGAGGATAGAAATGAAGTGTAAATGGGCTCAGGCAGGGATTGGCAAAAAAGTCGAGGGTAATTATGGAGAAAATGTATGCACCTGAGGAAGGGGAAAAAAAATATCAAAAGAAAGTGAGATTCTACAAGGATGTAAACAGGAATAAGCAAAATGGGAAATGGAGGGAGTTAAAGGTGATTACCCCCCCAACCCCATGCCCATTGATGATGTGATAAGGCCAAGGAGACAGGGTTGGGGCCTAATGTAGGGGATCACCCCTGCCTTGGGCCTCAGCCCTTGCCTCAACTAATTTGCATGGTCATTTCTTCTTTCTTTTTCTTTCTTTCATCCCCCTTCTATCTACATGCTTAAGTGTGAGAGCCATGCTGAAAGGACGAGACTTTGTAAGTCCTGAACAGCCTTCATACTTCATTTGCTATTACCTCTATCCTTTTCACTACCATACTAACCAACAGCATTCTACAACCTTTGTCTTTGAACATATTCTGTTCTAATTTTTTACATTTTTGCTACAATACTTTATCATACTGCTATATGACCTTTCATTATCTTGCCAAGCCTTGTCCAATTGCTTTATTTTGTTTGCGCCAACAATGATGTTGACACATCAGAAAAGTTATTATGAATGGGTATTGGAGGAGGAGGATGGAGGTCAGCAATCACTTTGAGTGTACAGGAGCAGAGAAATTAAATGGTGAATGATTATTCTTTTTCTTTCCTTCTTTTGGAGAGGTGGTGAGGTCATGATTAGACAATGTTGTCTTCAAGAGCTCCTGAAAGAGAGTTGAGGTGGTCTCAAGATGGGGTAGAACATTTAGATTGTCTGATGCTACAATGGAATGAGGAAGGATAGGAATCTTGGAATTGGTAATGATTGGAGTGTCTGCATTTAGAATAGCAAAAGAATTTAAGTAGGAGGAACAGATACTAGGGATTATGTAGAAACATCTTGGGAGGAAGGGGCAAGGGCAGAGGAAAGAACAGAGGGGAGTAGGGAGCAAGAGAAAAACCTTGTCATGCTTCAAGTCTGGCCTCATGTTATGTGAGGCTGTTTTCATCCGAGAATTTACACCTCAGACTCAAACTTGTTGGGAGGACAAGCCCCTATAAATTACATTATGGGAGCCACCACAAATGTCATATTTGTGACTGCAAAGGTAAGTTTGACAATGCTGGGCAAATGGAGGGAAGGCTCTATGGAAAATGGTTAAAAAGCAAAATAAATGTGCTAGACATGCAAGGTCATATAGCACTATAGGAAAGTATAATAAAGGGGTGAAAGATTGATAGTTGCTATGCATCAACTATCTAGAGTGATCTTGAAAGGTTAAATATGGGTAAAGAAGTTGCTGTGTGAATGGGCTACAGTAGGTTTATGTAAGGGAATTGCATGTGTGTTTCACATGTGTATCCAGAGGGTAGTGGAAATAATAATAAAGGGGATGGATGGAGGGAGAATGTACATGTAGTTGGAATTGAGTGGGCTGGGTTGTGTTGGAAGGGAATAGGAGGAAGTGGTGTAGGGGGAATAGGAGTAGGAGGATGGATATCGGTATTAGACGGAGTTGAGGGAGATAGGTTGTGCTGGCAGGGAGTAGGAGGAATATGAGTAAGAGGTGGATTGATAGATAGTATCAGGAGGTTGGATATTGGTAGTAGGCAGAATTGAGGGGGTTATGTTGTGTTGTGAGGGAGTAGGAGGGAGGGGTGTAGGGAGAATATGAGCACAAGGAAGATGGATATCGGCATTCACTTTGAGTATGGAGGGAGCATGAGTTGTGGAATTTTGTGTCTCAAGCTTTGGATGTCTTCCATAGTTTCTGCAGTGGAGTTGGTTGAAGAGTTTTATGAGACAAAGGTTTTCTTATGAGGGGGGAAGAGGAGACTGGTGTCAGAGGAATAAAGGCAAAGATAGGTGGAAGTGAGTGTGTTGTAGGGGAAGAAAGGGGGGAACGTTTAGTCTGCTGCGGGTAGTGCAGGGAGGGAGAGGGGACGGTGTTGAGACTGGAGCTGTAGTGGAGATTGGAGTGTCTGGGTTTTGAGTGGTAAAGGAATTTGACAGGGGGAGGTAGAATGTAGAAGTGGAAATGGGGAAGTAGGTTGGCATAGGGGAGGGTGTAGGAACATCTTGGGGTGGAGGGGGAGGGTCAGAGCAAGCGACATTATTAGAGTAGGTAGTACGAGAGATACCTTGTTGGCGTGCTTCCTGTCTGGCTTCACAGAGTGAGGCAATTTTTACCATTTTTGTATCTGAATGTTGCTACCTCAGACTCACACATCCACCTAATGCACACCTATCTAATGTCACGCTCAGACCTGCCTCTATGTCCCCTATATAATATCCCTCTTTTAGTTCTACACATTCTGTTGTCCTGCCCACACTTTACTACAGCCTGCACCTCTGCTTTCCCCCACTTGATCTCCCTTCATTGACCTCCCAACATATCAGACATCCTTACAAAATCCCACAGCTTCTGCCTTGACAACCGGTTGTTCTTCCTCAGATGCATAAATATCCTTCACTTGATCTAATTCCCTTACCTAAACCACCATAACCCATTCCTTCATCAACTCCCTTACCCATCTTCAACCTTTCAATATTACTCTAGATAGTTGAAGCATAGCAACTATCACCTGCCATCACCCTTTACTATACCTTCCTATAGTGCTATATGAGATGTCTAGCACATTTATATTGCTTTTAACCATTAACCATTACCTCAGACTCACACTTGTAAGTGGGACAGCCTCTTTAAAATACATTATGGGGGCCACCGCAGTTAGCACGTGCGTGTTTGTGCAGAGCAGTTTGATCTGTTATGACCAGGTTAGGCACATATGGGGCATTTGTCAGTAGAACAGCAGTGTTAGGCAGGATGTCCAAAGCACCAACAGTTGGTTGGTCAAACAGGGAGGGATTGTCCACCAATGTAGATATGATAGGGAAGGTCATCTGTACGGAAAGTAATTTTGGCAATGTTGGTTGGTTTCTTTTGATAACCTCTACGAAGAATAGAGTAGCAATGTACTGACCAATCTTTGGTATCAACTAGGCAGTTTGATGGGAAGATAGAGACAGTTCCGGTACAAGTATTATAGAGTCGGACGAGTTTCTGCAAGAATAGGGTTGCCAGAGAGATCAGTTAGATTTGATAATGCTATAGCTTCAGTTTCAGATGTGACTGTTACAAGATAGGAACAATTGTGTTGGGTATGGAAAGGGACTCTGCCCACTTGTTTTTGGAAGCATTGTTGAAAGAGAAGAGTGTTGCTCGAGTAAGCTGTAGAAGGGATCATGAAAAATCAGTCCCATTTAGCTGGGACGGTCAGGGACGTGTGGAAGAGGGAGTATTGTTGAGGGGGGTAGTATTATGGAGAGATGGAGAATAAGGTTGTAGGGTAGTAATAAGGGAGGATGGGGTGTGTGATGAAGGTTGTGGGGGTAGAGGTGATGAAGTTGAGGAGGTTGGGAGAGTAGGAATGTCTTCTGGAGAAGAAGTCTCTGTTGGGTGGGTAATGCACTAGTAGTTATTGAGGAGTGGGTAGTAGTTTCAGTGTTCAGAGTCATGGTCAAAGGAGAGTCTGGGGTCGGGGAGCCAATAGAGTCTGATTTGGTGAGGCTATTTGATGAAGGGGCAAGCCTCATTGCCCTTAATAAGGTATTACATCTTCATTACTGGCCATGGGAAGCCTTGACTATATTGGGGAAATAAACAGTCCACCCCTCAGGGTCTCCTTGAGGGCTGGACAACTAAATCGGGAATACCGTGCCCATGATTCCCGCGGGTTGTTTAGGACTGGCACAAAGTCATCCTTTCATCCTTTCAGCACGATTTTTATACCTTAGTAAATAGATAGTCGAAGGGATTGGAGAAAAGGAGGAAACGAAAGAGTAGGAGGGAGAAAAGACCATGCAAAATTAGTTGAGTTGAGGGCTGAGGCCCAAGGCAAGGGAGATTCCTGCATTGGGTCTCAGTCTCCATCTCCTAAGCCTCCCATGACAATAATAGGCAAGTCTCTCCTCCTCTCTCACATTTGCTGTGGAGGACAAAAAAAAAAAAAACTCCATTTACTTGCTTTCTATGTAATTATTAGACTCCAGCTACATCTGAAGATTTCAGAAACCTAAAAATGTTCTCAAATGCTGCATTAATAATACCAGGTACGTCAAGCTTATGCCTACTGTAAATTCTTTAGACTGGCAAATGACAATACAAACTGTTATCCAAACATGAATTTAGTTTACACTCATACGGTAAAAAATTTAACTTTTTGTATGTTTATAAATGTTATTGATATATCACAATACAAAGTACCTTGGCTGTTGATACGGCATACATTTTAGATATATCACAAACACAATAGGACACTTTACATCAAAAGTATACCCAAGAATCAATGCACTCTACACATAAGAATGCAGTATAATAGCTTCCTTTCTTCTTTTGTACAGTGTTAACAGTAAAAATGACAAAGATATTGAGAGGAAATGTAACATGACTTTGGTAACAATGGATGGAAATTGTACCTATCTAAGAGCTAAACTGGAACTTGATTGTTTCATTAGTGGTATATTTACAAAATGTACATGTTGAGGTATTTCTTTGATACTCTGAAAGGACTAACCCAACAGATTACATGGAGGGGAAGGGAAGTAATGTAAAGACAAAAGGGAGCTTACTTAGTCTTTGGTTTGCAGATGACAATGAAACCTAAAAGTAACAATTCACAGCATCAACAATTTGCTATGGTTAGCACATCATCAATACTACCATCTGTACATAGAAAACCACAAATTTACACCATCTGATTTTAAGTACTTCTCTTGCTTACTTTTATCATACTATCCACACTGCAGTGGTTTATCATGAGCGGTAGAACTGATAGTACACATAGATTAGGGGAAATTTCAGAGACAAAAAATGATATAACAAAATTACCAAGCTTCGATTTCATGTACCTTGGAAAAATTAAAAAGTAAATAATAAATAAATATACATGAAATTATGTATTGAAAAAATGAACTGCATTTTCATACTATATATGGTAGCTCTTTAGAATAAAATCAATATACAAAGATGAAATATAAGGAGAGTGTTTTCCAAGCTTTTGCCACTATCATATAAACTCCATTGATGGTACAACCAGGGGAGTTTGAAAACCTTTCAATAGGTTTCAGATATACTAACATGGACATTTGTTTAATGTTAGAGTAGTTATGTACCATTATACAGAAATAAGAAAATGAGCTGTGCATTCAACAGCCTAAGTCAAAGGTAACTGTAAATAAACCTGTAAACTTGACTAAGAATACATTGTAATTAAGCAACGACTCTACAACCTTTGTGCTCAAATTTGTGAAGGCTTGTTGCACTTTATCTCCTCCATACAATCTCCCTGTGGCTATGTTTTTGTTTATATATATAAAATCTTGATACCAATGAAACTTTAATGACATCATAATTTTTTTTTTTCAAAAGTATATTTACTCTACATATCTTTTATAAAGACTGGGTAGACTCATACTGCTATTCAAAAGAATCTTACAGACTGAACTAAAATGAATATATCTACACTTAAAAAAGGAAACACTAGAAAAATAATAAGATGTAACTGTCAAATAGTTATTGTCACAGAAGGCTAACTTTTAGTGGTGAATGAAAAGTGAAAAGAATACAATTTTTTAAAGATAACCTAAAGCCATTCAATTGGCTGTTTTTAAGCCCACCCATGTATATAAATTAGGAACATCTGTTTTAAATAAAGTTATAACATACAATGTTAATAACAGTCTTTACCTTTTATAACCGAGCATTTGCCACCAAATAGAAAAATCTAGTGGCTAACTGTACCTAGACCAAACTAAAAATATTTGCAGAATAAACCCATTACAGGGATTTGATCCTTCCAGAATATCTTTAATTTTGCATATCACAATTTTGAGATTTAGATATCATTTTTTATATAACATTTGAATCGTTGCATCCAAGTTTTATATGGTCCTAGTGTCTTGGAATATTCCAAGATGGCAAGTCAATGGAACATAGATATATATATTGTATATACTTTTTACACTATATCACATCATACATGACTTCTTTTATGAATACACAATTACAAATCAATTAACCCTAACTTTTTAGAAAGAGAAGGAAGTGAATGAACAGACAAACACACAGGCTCCTCCCCAATAGATGGAGAGTAAGGTGGTGGTGGTACTGAACAATGTGTTAGTTGTGGTGAGGCAGTATACAAGGATCCTGTTGAAGACCAAACTCTTATTCCTGAGTCTGTGTCACTTTCAATTTTCGCTTTGGAACTGTATCTTGGTGGATCTTGCGAGTGTCTCTTCTTTTTTTTATAGCCTTCGGTCTTGAGATCTTCAAGAGGTATATCAGTGAATCCATCATTTTCTAAACCTAAGTCAAGATCCTCTGATTTTTCTGACTTGAAAATAATGTTTTTTTGGTCGTTACCCAACATTACAGGTGCCCTGGGTCTTTGGAACTCCAAAACATACTGCGGGTCTCTAATACTTTCATCTGGGAGCAGTGCAGGATTCATTGGCTTTGTGAAGAATGCTCTTGGTTTTACAGCTTCATGACTTAGATATATTTTACTTCTACTCCTATGTCTACGACATAACCATAATGTAAATGTCACGAGACCTGCAAGCAAAACAACACTGCAACTTACTGAAAGAGCAATAACTACTGAAGTACTAAAGTAAACTTCAGTATTATTCTGTACACTTGGTCCTGGTAATTCATACAATAAATCTGTTGTATTCTTAATATTATCATTTGAATAATTTGACTTCTCTTGTAATGGAAAGCTCTCCAGTCTGAAAGTAAGATTATGATATCCATCAGCTTCTCTAAGTATGCTATCAGATTTATTAATTTGAGTCTCTGTTCCTTTAACTTCACTTTTTGGCACACTTGTGTAATTCTGATTGGATATATCTTTGAAGTTACTTATATTTTCATTCTTCAAATTGATGTGTGTCTTATGTCTTGGAGCATAAATGTCCTTGTCTGTAGTTATTTTGCTATCATCTCCATGCCTAGTTGTAACTTTAGGTTGATCCTGCATCATAAGGGTGCCTTCTGAATCTTTTAGTGGCAAGTTGTCTCCTAATACCTCTGAGAGTGTGTGACTAGGTAGTATAGAATCTTCATCTGCCTTTTCAGGATATTTCAAATGTGTTCCTTCATCTGAAGACTTGCTATTTGTTGAATTAGACTGCCTCTGAGTGAGAACATTCCTGCCATTAGGATCCACCCAAGTGGTTACTGTTGCACTTCTAGTTGCTGTCGAGTATGAAGAGCCTTCATAGCTTGTTGCTTTGGCAATCTGACTAGGGTCAAATGTAGTATCATGGGC
>NC_091579.1:14802104-14804604 GCF_042767895.1 Penaeus vannamei
TTGCTTATAATCATCGCCTGTAAAATCTGTTCAATATGCAAATCGTTCAACGTGCCGACATCTAAAATTACTTAAGTATCAGCGCATTTACCACCGTTTTCTATTATCCCCCTCCCACCCTACCATGCTCTAATTCCCCTGGCCCCCCTTCCTTTCAGCTCTCTCCAAGTGACGTCATAGGCCTTATCACCCAAAGCTGCGCAGAACTCCGAAGTGACGAGACCTGTACTTATATAGACCTTGCCTGCAGTGCCTCCTCATGGCCTCCCATGGAAACTGGGTACCTTGCGGTTCCAGGCTAAACTGAGGGGGATCTTGGAGCAGCAGGAGGCCCCAGAGGTTCAGGGTCATGGCCCACCGGCGTGTGGACACGCCCTGGCCCTATACCAACTCCTGCCCCCTAGCCCCCTGGGGTTAATGGGAGGCTCGGGGGAGGTGGGCCTTGCCAGTCCTCCTCCCCCCAGATATAACCAATCGGCAGCACTTCCTATAAATGGAGAGGCTGGGAGGAGGGGAAAAGTCCCTCGCACCCAGCAAGTGAGGCGGACTGTGGGCCCTGTTGGGAGGGCGAATGCTGGAGCACAGACTGGGAACGGGAACTACTCGTCTCGCCTGCGCTCTGGTGGCCGCCAGCCCAGAGTGAAGCTTGTGGGGGAAAGCCCTCGGGAACCCCACAGGTGGATGATGGGGCACGCAGCCCACCACCCCCTTTTATATGGGGCAGCGTCGGTGGGTGTGGCAGAGGTGGCATCCACCCGGAGTGATTGCCAGAGGCTGAACGTCAGGCGGGAAGTCAGGGTGGGGGCTTGGAACGTCCGTTCTTTGCGTCAGGATGATCGGTTGCCTCTACTGTCGAGGGAACTGGGGAGGCTGAGAGTTGAGGTGACTGCTCTCTTGGAGGTGAGGAGGCCTGGCAGCGGCATGACCTGTGTAGGTGGCTACACCTATTACTGGTCGGGCCGCAGCGACGGCCACCATCTCCAGGGAGTAGCCATTGCCATCTCCAGCAGACTCCAGCCCTCGGTAGTAGAGGTTACTCCTGTTGATGAGCGCATAATGGTAATGAGATTGAAGCTATCTTTTGGCTTCATGTCTCTTATTGCTGTGTACGCTCCTACCGATGTTTGTAAACTTGACATAAAAGAGATGTTCTACGCCAAACTTACATCTGTGGTAGACATATGTCCCCGACGAGATATTCGCATTGTACTGGGCAACTTCAATGCAGTATCTGGCTGTGATCGAGCTGGCTATGAGATGTTTGTCGGCCCCCATGGTTCAGGAGCTGATGCCGGTAGTGAGAATAGCCTCCTTTTCCGGGACTTTGCTAGGTCCCAGAAATTGAGGATCTCTGGCTCCTGGTACCAGCGGCCAGACCCACATCGCTGGACATGATACAGTGATGCGGGTAATGCAGCCAAGGAGATCGGCCACATACTCGTTAGCACTCGTTGGAGGATCCTTCACAATTGCAGGGTGTACAGGAGTGCTGAGTTCTGTGGTACTGACCATAGATTGGTTGTGGCTACCCTCCGGGTCCACTTCAAAACTCCCCAGCGGTCAAATGATCACCCTAGGGTGTTTCATTTGGACAGGCTGAGGGAGGGGGAGTGTGCCCGCGGGTTTGCTGAGGCAATCTCTGATCGTTTCACAATGCTTGGCAGTCTGACAGACCCTGTTCTTCTGTGGGATACCTTTAAGCGTGAAACGCTTGATGCAGCTCAAGATACGATTGGTGTCCGCCCGAGAGCAGTACAGAATTCCATCTCGCAGGAGACACTGGAAGCCCCAGATGCATGTCGTGCGGCTCGTCTGACAGGGGATCGGGAATTGCACCGCTCTCATGTGCGCAGAACTCGGTCCCTGTTAAGAAGGGACAAGGAACAGTTTATTAGGAGTCTTGCAGAGGAGGTAGAAGGCCATTTCTTAGTAAATGACTTTCGTCCTGCATACCAAGCCCTGAGAAAGCTGAACTCCAAGCCCTCTTCACAGGTGACAGCAGTTCGCTCAGTAAGTGGCCAGATCGTCTCAGATCCTGTTGCGGTGCGGGAACATTGGGCTGAGTATTTTGAGCAGCTGTACCAGGTTGACCCACCAACAGTTAACTTGGATACGGGTAGTGTCGAGATCCCGCTGCCGGATCCACCTATCAGTGAGGACCCTCCCTCCCTAACTGAAGTTAGGGGGGCGATTTCCAAGCTGAAGAGTGGTAAAGCAGTGGGTATCTGCAACATACCAGCTGAACTGTTAAAGGCTGGTGGTGAACCTATGGCACGGGGGTTACATGCTGTCCTGGCTGCCATCTGGCGGTCCGGTTCCGTTCCTCCAGACCTGTTGAGGGATGTGGTCATCCCTCTCTGGAAGGGGAAGGGGGACCGTTGGGACTGCAGCAATCACCGAGGCATCACACTGCTCAGTATACCAGGCAAGGTTCTTGCCCACATCCTTCTGAGACGTATCAGAGACCATCTACTGAAGCACCAGAGACTGGAGCAATCCG
>NC_091579.1:14824604-14829604 GCF_042767895.1 Penaeus vannamei
ATGGCTTACGATCCATCTTTTTGCAACTGTGTGCTCTGTGCCGAGAAGGAATGGAAGAAAGGCCAAGATGACGAGAGTGATGCATACCTTTCACCCTGATGTTAGATTAAAAAATGACGTATTCACATTTTCGCCCTGACCCCGATGTCAGTTTATGAGGAACAGATTGCACGCCGGTATAGTTCTTTTGTGTCAGTTTTTCCCGCTGGTAACTGGTACGCGGCATAACCCTGTCTCATCTAAGGCCTTTTGTTGCGGCAGCCCGAGCCACCAGGTGTGCTCTCGAGAGATTCGCTGAAAACAATGCCTACGAAAGTGACATTTCAGCGGTTGTTCATTGTTTTATTTACGGAGAAATGTGGAAGTTAATGTGATGCAATGTGTATCGGGTATTGTTTAGAAAAGCTAGAATGACATGAGCCTAGGCCTCTTGATTTGTAAATGGATGTACTGCATTAAAATTTTTACAAGGTTTTGTAGAGTGCGGTATAGAGACCTTCCTCTGGGTTTAGACAAGATAAGTGGTAGCAGCTTTTGCACCAATACTTTTTTTTACGAATGTCTAGAATCATATATCATATTTCTCATAGAAGATATGAGAAAAAGCGGGAAATCAGCTCCACCTTTCCCTGGCAGCCCGTCTAACAAGAATTGATCACAGTACCGCACGCACACCCACCCCCTGGGCCCCCAAAGCCCGGGGTGCAGGTGGGAGTGCAGGTTTTTTAAGCCGCGACTCCTCTTATCGCAGAAACCTTTCTGGCGAGTCAGGTTATCACCTTTAACTGTCAGGTGCTTAACACAACCGCCGAAGACCTTTAGGCTATACAAATTGTTATGCCGCTACCAACTTGGAGGCTGGAAGGGACGGCAGGAGGGGCGGGCGAAGAGATACGGTGTGAGTATGCGTTTTGACCTCCTTGGCACTGACACGTGTTGACTTGGCTTGGATTCGATCCCGCTGACGGATCAGCATTTTGAATCCATGTGTCAAGACAAGAACGTCATTTAATTGGCAGGTGGCTCTACCACCTGCGAAGCATCAGCAGTATAGTAAATGATGAAGGCATAGTAAAAGTGTGAAAAAATACTTTCACTTCTGCTGAGTGTTGAAACTAAATGTGCACATAAAACAAAGTACATGTGAGGCTGAGAAAAAAGAAAGATAAATATTTTTCTGATGTTAATTCTAACCGTAACCACTTATCTCTGTCATTTTCTCCCCCCCCCCCCCCTATTCACTTTCCATGTCTGCGAGATCAGATTTGCCTGACTCAAACCAAGGAAACGAAGATATAGCATCAGCGAAATGATGTCATTACACTGCAAATTTAGACTCTAATACAGGCATAGCTTCAAACAGCGGGATATATGAAGCCGAAGAGTTCTGTGTTACGCTATATCGCCGAGTTTACACTTACTGTAGTTTTTCTTAAGTTGTTAGTGTCGCAAGTTTGCCAATAAATTCGGCGCTCATGCTTGAATCTGACGGTTACTGCATTGTGCTGCCTGAGTCTGGTCCCTTGGGCCATAAGAAAACCTCGAGTTTGCATGTTTATCTTCGTGTTTTATGTACCAGCCTTCAGGGGTTTGATAAACCAAAGAAATCCCTCTTACCAGAGTGTTGATGATTTGTTAGAGATCACAGTGAAAGGTATTCTAAGGTCTGTGACATTTTTTTTCTTGAGAGCAATAATTCTCGGTTATGCATCGTCACCTGTGTTTTGCCAATGTATATTTTATAATATCCATTGTCATACCAATTCATCGTCTTAAGTTTCGGTATATCGGTATCAAAACCAACTGAACCTGTAGTGACGATCTGCTAGACTGCTCTTGTGTCAAACTTGAGGTTCATCTTATTTGGCGCTAGCAAATGAACACTTTGCAATTATTCATTCCAGAAAAGAGCTGATCTGGACTTCTGTTCGAACGTCTCTATATTTTTTTCGGAAGATTTACTAGTCATAAATTTTAGGGGCAACAGGAACATGATGAGCCGATAGACTTATTAACACGTTGAATAATATCGCGAGAGAGTTCTTCAGTCTCCTTTAATCTATTTTACTATATTACTGCATGGCGACTGCGTATTTATCTGAAAAATAGCCTTCATCTTAGTTTTATGATATAGTAAAAGAATAAAAGTATATCTACCTGATGGCACAGGTAATAATAATGAGCTGGTATATGATTAGATTAAAAAAAGTTAAAAGTAGGATATGTATACTTACCACGAATAAATAAGATAAAAAAATGGGAAATACTTTTCTTGATAGACTTCTGTGGACATAATCGTGATGACTCAACGAATTCCAATTGTTCGATGCATTGTGTGCGGGAAAACAAGCAGAACGTCGTACCTGGTAAGGATGTATACAGTAAAGAATAGTGGCTGAAGACAAGAGCTGGGGAAGGGAAAAATGAAACAATGGAAATCAAGAATGGAAGTTGGTTACACAGGGAAACAAGAGAATCGAGAATAAACCCGGCCGGGAAAGAGATTCAGATGCTGGCTCTAAATGTAAAGAAAATTCCAAACCGAAGGCCAGTATGATGTCGAAAAATAATAGAAAAGAGAACTCGAAGGCAAATATCATTATGCTATGCGACACACGGATGGACAGCCACGTGGAGAATTTTAGGCGAAAGAATAAGAAGCTCCTCAAAGACTCCATCCTGCCGCAACGGGCCTCCCCTTGGAAGCGGGCAGGCCGTCCAGAGATACATAGTACGGCCATGATGGAAGATGGACGAGGGGGAGTGCGAAGTCCTGTCGTCATTCATATTCCGAATCATGACATGGTGCTTATGGCGAAGGAGGCCACGGCAGCCCTCGCGCCCCGCAGCCCTTCAAGTGTCGGCCCAGAACTCTTCCTTTGCTCAGTTGCAAACGAACGCTCCTCGTTGGATATTCATGTATGCTGCGTGCGACACGATGATAAAATGCCGTATCACGCATGCCCGTTAAGGCTCTAATTCTGATTAAAACGGCATTATGCATCTTTCCTCCTCAGGGAGCAAGAAGAAAAAGCATTAGCTGTTCGCCTCAGTGAGGATTTCCACAAGAAATGGCGTCGCAGAATGATAGCGATACTGAGGTCGCTTTCCATTTTCTTATATGCAGCTCGACGTTTAGAATGGTAGAGCTTTAGAGGCTACGCTGATACAACAGATAGATTATCGTGCACTCATGGCGCTTTTGAGGTCAGAGGTCAGTGCATGGAGGAAGGCGAAAGGAGGGGGAGGAGGGGCGCTGTCATCCATCTGCGTAATCTTGAGAGGAAAAGAGAAATACTTTGCGATAAGGCGGTTTTGTAAGCAAGAGTCTTTGTGAATGAACTCTGTGAGACGCAGGTTACGGAGGTCATGGGGCTGATATATAAATGGGGGAGCTTGAACGTTCTCCATGTGTGTGGCGTCCGAATATTCATGAACGTTTATACTCGCAAACATTACCTTAGTTCGTATCAATCAACCGGAATTTTGTGTGCGAAGGAGCATGCTTTTATTTTGAGGCTTATGACGAGACGGCCATTGGGATTCATCGAGAAGATTTATTTTTAAACTGAAAATTATGAAAAAAATATTTACTTTTATGCCTAGGTAGCGTTCCTGGGACTTAACAGTTGAATATGGAACAACCAGTGTTTATACATTCATACTAATATGCCTGTTATATTTCATGTTAGTCTGCGATCTATGACTTTCAGAAAGTACGCAACATCTTATTAGTAGGAAGCCTAAAATTTTCCTGAAATGGGAATCGCTGGCGTCAGAAATCGACATTGCTTTGCAACACATCAGGAATAGGAACGAATAAAGATATGAGCGGCTAGCATTTAGGAGAAGCGCAGCATCAATCAGGATGCTGAAGGGCAAGAATATAAGCGGAGTTGAAGGCGTAAGTGTTGCGGGCGGCGTCGAGGCAACGAACGAGCACCGCCATGCTGTGAAACTCAACCTCAGGATCCCCGAGATACTCCTCTCGCCTGTCACTCCATATCTGTCCGGCTGGCAGATACAATCGAAGATTCATTTGAACATTTCCTACTTCTGTAGGTTTTTACAACGCAGATAAAAGAAAAAGAAAAGCAAATGCGGCATACGTTTTCGTCATCGTTCAAGGATATGACCGCGTGAAAAAAATGATCTTAATTCACGTTAAAACATCAACCCCCCGCCACTTTTTGCAGTCAACTGAAAGGCATATAGTAGTTTCACCATCCTTGCATTAATCTTGAGGGTGATTAGCGAAAGGAGGGAGGGTCGCTGCGTGGATGGTTTCGAAACGTCTTAAGAACAGTTCTTCCGTCAAGAAAAAGAGAAAGTCTTGTCGACGAGGAAAACTTTATGCCATGCCTCATGCGGGAAGGAAACTACTGTCATGGCGAAATACGGAGTTAATGATACCTTTGCATTGCAGAACCATTGCATTGGCGACACTCGTCAAGGAAGGTTTAACTGCTTCATGGTTGCCTTTATAACTTATTCCTGAAGGAAACAAATCTGAAAAAGACGACAAAGCTTTCAAAATCCTTCTTATTAGCTTGTCGACAGTTGGAATCAAACATTATTTTACGTTTATCCTTTCTCTTTCGCTTTTTCCCTCTTCATAGCTTACAGACACAAGTACGCAAGAGATAATAGTGTAATACTCGGTAGTAACTTCAATACCAGTGAATGATAGACCAATGTATGATGCATGGTCATTAGATTTAAGAATGGCTGGTATTACTGTTATTAGCGTCATCGTCTGCAATGTTGTCATTGTCATTGACATCCTTATTACTACAACTATTGTTATCATTATCATCATTGTTATTTTTTAAAATCTTTGTTATTTTAATTATTGTTGTTGTAATTGTTATTCTTACCATTGTTATCATCATCATCATCATTCTATAATAATAATGATGATAATAATAGTAAAATGATAATGATGATAATAATGATTAGTATTGTTATTTTCATCATCATCATTATATCCTCCTCCTCCT
>NC_091579.1:14844604-14849604 GCF_042767895.1 Penaeus vannamei
ACCTGAGTGGCTGCGAAGGAGGTTCCTGTAAGCGATGAGCTCTTTTATGGCGTCGACAAGATTCTCGAGGGATAAGATAACCTGCTTTCTGCCGGGAGTCACCCAGCGCCCCGTGACCTTCTCGGACAGCCAAGCAGACAGCGCCGCGAGCAGCAGGACCTCCTGTAGATGGGCGTGACCGGGAGGGCGTGTCGTTCCCAGGCTCTTATCGGACGGTGTGGATCCAGAGAAGTGGACAGCAGCTATGCATGGCTATGAAGTGAGCTTCGTAAAACAGTCGGCAATATTTACGGTATAAGAACGTCGACAACACTGGAAGCTTTCTTTCGAGATGAAATACTCGCGCATCATTACTCATCGAGCGTTCCTCATGTGATAGCATTTTTCTATGACATGTCTGACTATATGATACATCCAGTGAAACAGTTTAAATGACAGCGGTGGTGTTCGGTTGGAGCATTTTCTCCTGGATTTGTTAAACCGATTGTGGCCGTTCCAAGAAAATCGTGTGAAAGGAATGAAATAATAATCGCTGGTTACAACTGCAGTAAGAAATGTGATAAAAGAGCATGATTCAAGTGACACTTTAGGATTTGATTTTACATGGAAGATATTAAAAATGAGGAAAAGGAACACGCTGTGTGCGACGATGTATGTAATTTATATAGTTACGCACTTACTTCCTTACCAGCGGGGGTTCGGCCCTGGTCGCCCCGGGCTTTCACTCAGTACGAAGCAATCATATGGTTGAGGAATGTGCTTAACGTGACGACAGACCACGGAGCTTGGCATCACGCAGCAAACACATTCGAGAAAGTCGTGTGGATGGGGACGTGCGACTCCTTATTGGTAGTCTTTTGGTTGTGCTTTGGTAGGGAATGTGGCGTGGCTGTGGGCATGTGTCGAGGCGGTGTGGTGTGGCAGGTGGTGTGGCATTTATAGGATTTTGTGTTTTTTCTCCCCGTGTGTTGCTAACTTCCCGATTGCTTCGAGTTCATCTTTTTTAGGTCCTCGGCCCCTTACAGCAGTGGCGTAACGGACCTTGTCTCGGAGGAGGTGTTCCCGTGCGACATTGAAAGCATTCTGAAAAGGTGCAATTTACAGGCAATTTGTGGGCAGTTTCAGCTCGAATCCTTTGCATTTTTTCGAATTTATGGCGTTTTGTAATCCACGCGCGGTGCATTAGTCATGAACCATAAATGCTTTGAGAAAAGAAGAGACGAAAAAATTAAAGAAAAAAAATGAAATAAACGTCACGCTGTATATCATTAAAGGGTTTAACGTGGGTGTTGCATCCACCTGCACGATAATTAAAACCTGCGAATCTTTATTGCCCCAGGCATCAAATAAATCAGTGTATAATCTTCTTATAAACGTTTTTTCATCCGATTTAGGGTATCAAAAGGTCGTATTAGCTATCCTTATTTCGGGGATTTTGAAGGAGTCTAAGAAGAATGTCAAGTCGCGCCAACTCGTTGTAACAATCAACGCAGGTCGGGAGGCTGTGGACAGGACGGCAAGGGAGGCTGGACTCGAGGTTCTCGGCCTGGCACCATAAACACGGTCTGTAAATCACGACGAAAATGCTTATATATCGCCAACACACCGTATAATGATCGGTTCTTAGATTGTATGGCACAAGAGGAGAAGGCCGGAGAGAGGGGAGAAGAGGACATGGGTGTAGAGAGGGGCAAGGAGGAAGAAATAGGACTGAAGGCGCATATAAGGAGAGTCACATCGTATTTCATTTTGGCACCAACAGGTTAAGCGGGGAATTTGGCTCTTTTGTTTTTGTTTCATATCTTTTTCTTGGGAGTAATGATATTGCAGTTATAAAGAGTTTTACCGTACACCATTTCAGATTGTGAAACCCTGAACTAAAAGTTAGAATTTGGTGGAACGAAATATCGAAAATAGCAACGTGAAGCGACGGTTAACATCCGGGACAGTAATGGCGGGAACAGAGAACGCGCGCGCTTGTTGGAATGATCGCTATTGCAGTCATGCTGACGGAACTGATAAGGTGATAAGGAAGACACATATTGCGGCACATTCTGAGCCTTTTCCAGATATCACGATGGGAATCGATAGTCAGAATGAGGGGAGAGAGACCCCGTTCCTAACATGGTGGTACCCGAGCCGCTGAAGAACCAACCTGACATGACACCTTATTACTCAGGAACACTTCCTCACACATTTTGCTCTGTCGCTGATAATAAATCCAGTCTATACTCTGTTTCACTCTCATCTAATGTATATTATTGCCCGAGGCAGTCGTATTTAGAGTGGGGCAAAGTGATGATGGTAACAAACAGATGGGCCGCTTTACCTTACACGGCGCGGGAGGCACCGGTGGGTCATCGCATCGTAAGACAAAGGGACTGGGTACTTACGAAGGCACAAGAGGGAATGATGCTACATAAGGAAAAGTGGTAATGACGGCATTAGTGAAGAGGGGCACGTCTGGAAGTGAGTTACGTGACTGTTTTTTGTTAGTTAACGCTTGTTGCGTTTAGGATGCGAGTGGTAAGAATAGAGGGTGCGAAAAGGGCATTTTAACCGTCCATGATGATGCGCCCGTCAAAAGAATATCTTTAATGATTTTATGAAATCATATAAGCCTTAGAGTATATATCTCATAGGGGAAGTGGGCCAGTCTCTATACCCACATACAGTGATATTAACCCTTTGTATAGAACCCTAGCATGAATGAAAGTCACTTTATACTAGTAGTGCGCGTAGAAAGCATTAATAACCCCTTGCAAAGCTATACTCAGAGCACTGACGATCACTGCATGCGAAATGGCTGTGGTAGTAGGTACGACCGCAATTCTTCTTCAAAACATGACACATCCACCAAAGGCAAGGGTGCAACAAATAAGCTTATTATAGAGTACTAGAGAGTCAGTTCAAGGCGCACAAATTAACCAACAGAAATTTAGTCCACCTTTTAAGGCTGGTGCGAGTGCATGGCTACCATTGCTAGGTATTTTACAAGCAGGGATACAAAGGCGACTTCGGACTTGCTAGCTATTGATATGCAGATGTCAGCTAAGTCCAATATGCGTGCGACCGAAACGAAGTTCTGCGCGCTTCGCCTCAACAAATCAAACAAACGTGTTATGAGGCTCCTAGTCGGTGTGTGTGTGTGTGTGTGTGTGTGTGTGTGTGTGTGTGTGTGTGTGTGCTTACGTGTGTGCTTACGTGTGTGCTTACGTGTGTGCATGCGTGTGCGTTTGTGTGTTTTATTGAGAGAGAGAAAAAGAGAGAGAGACAGACAGACAGACAGACAGACAGATAGATAGATAGACAGACAGAGTCAAACAGACACAGGCACAAACAGACAGACAAACAGAAAGACAAAAATCGAGACCCGAGGCCGAGCATCCGACCGCAAGCACATGGCACCCGAATTCAGTCCGACGCGAGAGTTTCACACGACCAAGATTTGATAAGGTTAACACCGTCATAATAGCCATAATTGGAGTTGACTAATTGCCGGGTAATAAAGGTGGCTCCGTCGTAGGATGTCTTAGTGAGGTTTGGGCCGGCCTGAGCCATCTCGTTGCCCTAGAGGTCAGTCATTGTGATCTCGCCGGTGACTCATATTTGGCTGATCGTAAAAAAGAGGTTCAGTGTGGAGCTCTCGTAGGGGCTCAGTCGCAGCTGTCATGGGCGGGGAGTTGATGGGAGACTCTTTTGGCTGTTTCGCGTTAGATTTTTTTCTTCTGTTTTGTTGTATTGATTCTCTCCTCTCAGATCTGTTTTTTTTTTTTTTTGCCTTCTCTCTACTTCATTGCATTCTTTCCACTTCCTTTGATTTCCCTCCCCTTTCTTGCCTTCCCTCCACTCCCTTGCCTTATCTGCACCTCCTTTGAATTATAAGAAAACTTGATACATAAGTTAAAACCGCTAACAGCAACAGCAAATCTTCCTCCAGAGGCTAAACATGGACTCAGTGGAGGAAAAAAATCTTATCTCCACCTCCTTTGATTTCCCTCCACTTTTTTGTCTATCCTCCCCGTCTTTACCTTCCTTCCACCTTCTTGACTTCCCCCTTTCTTGTCTTCCACTCTCTTGCTATGACTTTATGTCTTTACCCTGCCTCCACTTCCTTGCCTTCCTTCCCTTTCCTCCACATCTTTCCTCCCAATCTTGTCCTTCCCTGCAACGTTTTGTCTTCGTATATGCTACCTTTACTTTCTGCACCTCCTATCACTTAGCTCTCTTTCTCCTTCTCTTTCCCTCTATCTCTATCTGTCTTTCTTTCTGGCTGTCTCTTGTCTCTGCCTCTGTCTCTAACTCGGGTCTGTCTTTGTCTCTGTCTGTACGTCTGTCTGTCTTTGTCTCTCTCTCTCTCTTATTATTATTGTTGTTATTATTATTATTATTATTATCGCTATTACTATTATTATTATCGTTATTATTATCATTATTATTATTATTATTATTATTATTATTGTTATCATCATTATTACTAGAGGGATATATGTAAAGCAAAGCCGAAGTAAAAGCCATTAGAATAATCAAACATACGAGATTCAATTATCAAAATCGTATACTTAATAAATATTAAGATTAGAAACGCGGTCACGAACAGGACTGCAATCAGTGGAATGATAATTGTGATTGTTTTTTTTCTTTTCTTTTTTTTACATTGTATTTATTTCAGTCAAAATGCAGCATTAATGATTCGATGATGATAATTTCAGTTAACAATATAGGTTCTATCCCTGATGCTGACAATATAATGATAATGAGCGCAAAGCAGGTAATATTGAATAAAGTAATGACCATGGAATTGAAATCAGTGCTGTTAGTAATAAGACTTCTGCTAATAATTGTTACAACGACGATAGTCCTGATAATCTTAAGGCTGCATATTATTAATGATGTTGACGCTAATTATAATCATGCCATGATGTTCTAAGTAATGTTGATAGTAAACCCTTCTATATCTGCTTATTTACGTATGCATAGACCGTTGCTCGCATTAGCAT
>NC_091579.1:14857104-14859604 GCF_042767895.1 Penaeus vannamei
GAGAGGGAGAGGGAGAGGGAGAGGGAGAGGGAGAGGGAGAGGGAGAGGGAGAGGGAGAGGGAGAGGGAGAGGAGAGGGAGGGAGAGGGAGGGAGAGAGAGAGAGAGAGAGAGAGGGAGAGAGAGAGAGAGAGAGAGAGAGAGAGAGAGAGAGAGAGAGAGAGAGAGAGAGAGAGAGAGAGAGAGAGAGAATTCAAGTCAATAACTTGTGCGAGAACATAGATTTTCTTTAAAGCTTGGAAACGCTTGCAGACTCTTTATTTTCATTTCCATGTAGATACAATGCTTTTAAAAATCTTGACAGCCCGAAATCTCTTATAATTTCACGCCCATTCTACGTATCGTTATCTCAGTTCACGATTAAATAGAACCACTTTATCTCCTCCCCATCTCCCGAGCCAGGTGACAAAAGAGGAAGGAAATTGCAAATCTCGGTATATCAGTCGTTGATGCACCCTTTAAGGAGCCCAAGGTCGTCTACTCGAGTCTTAAGAACGGACACCTTGGATGGAGTGGCAGATAGAGCACGCGACTTCAGCAAACGTCATGGTCCGGTGGTCATCGTTCTTCCTTCCTGGTTTCGTAACGGTGGAAGAGGAAGCAACTTGGGCTGGATTTGCTCTCTCGGAGGAATTAAATCTTTGGAGGATTGTTCCTGTATTGTGCTCGGCTTGGTCCAAAGGTTCGTTTGGTTCGGCCTGACTCTTCGGTAAGTTGGATCTCTCCAGCCGTGGATTCTTGACGATGATAATGTTCGGTTTATATTTTGGGATCGATTTTCACCATCGCTCTTTCTTGCGCTGCGGTGTTGTATTTTGAACGTGGGATTGGGCGGGTGTGGTCGTTTGGAGGTTGGGTGAAGGAGGTAGTAAGTCAGTGATAAGGTAAGGGAGATTTTTTCTACCGAAAATGACTGTCATCTCTGGTACTGTTTGGATCTTTCTTTCTCTCTCTCTCTCTCTCTCTCTCTCTCTCTCTCTCTCTCTCTCTCTCTCTCTCTCTCTCTCTCTCTCTCTCTCTCTCCCTCTCCCTCTCTCCTCTCCCTCTCCCTCTCCCTCTCCCTCCCTCTTCTCTCCTCTCCCTCCCTCTCTCTCTCTCTCTCTCTCTCTCTCTCTCTCTCTCTCTCCCCTCCCTCCCTCCCTCTCTCCCTCCTCCCTCTCCTCCCTCCTCTCCCTCTCTCCCTCTCCTCTCTCTCTCTCTCACTCTCACTCTTCCCCTCTTTTTTCTCTCTCCCTCTTTTTTCTCTCTTCTTTCCTTCCTTCCTTCCTCCCTCCTTCCCACCCTCCATCCCTCCTCTCCGCTCCTTCCTCTCCTCCAATCTCCCTCCTGCCTTCTAACTCTACCAGAATCTTTCACTCTGTCTCTCTAACTAGCCGTCTATTTTTCCCTCACCCTCTTCCTGCCTCGCCCTTGCCCTCACCCCTGTCTTTCATTTCGATTTTGTCTTCCTGCCCATCTATCCTCTTTGATAAACATACCGGTACATTGATTAGAATTTAGTGAACAACTACACGACCTCACAACCACGGCGTGCAAAATGTTCTTTTCGAGCTTCATCAGATATTCCATCCCAAGAGTGTGATGTGTTTCGTTCAAGGTCTATCCAGGGTGGAGTAGGCCTATGGTAAAATTCGTGATTGTTGTCAGGTATGGGAGAGGGAAAGTAGATAGGAGATAGATAGATGGAGGCAGAAGGGTAGGGAGATATGGATAGGTAGGTGATAGAAACAGAGCTAGAAATAAACAAATCGACAGGCATGCAAACAGATAGATAGGTAAATAGAAAGATGGATAGATATAAATATAAATAGATAGATAAAGAGAAAGAGAAGGTATGGCAAATAAAAACCTGCGAATGAAGTAACTTCGCTCAATGAATGTAATGATATGCAAATGACTAATCTGTCTCCGGCTTCATCGGCATTTTCGTTTCGTTAGTCATTACTAATGACACATGAAGTTTATAGCCGCGTAAAGGGGAAGGCGTTAATGAATTAGCCATCTTTAATTTGCGTTCGCCTTTTCCCGGCCAGAGCGATTGATAATTATTAAATCCATCCATGTCCTGGCGATATCAGCAGAGGGAGTAACGAGCTATAAAAATGAAGCTAAAAAACCCTTTATGAGGATAAGCTTTCTTCGCGCGTACTCCGGTAGGGTGTCCTTTACCCTCGCAGCCGTTCCTTTAAGGAGAAAAAAGTGAAGGTCGGCTTTGTTTTATTATCGTTTTCTTTTTTAAAATTTCATCATTAATATTTCTTTAACGAGGAATGCCTTCACCTTCGAGGGGTCTTTACCCATCGTTTAAATCCCTTTACTTTTCATTAACGATAAGATGCATTCCGAAGATAAAAGGCTTGATGCATGTATGGACCAAGATTCGAGTCATAAAGGGGCCGTAAGATGGCGTTCCCGTGTGTGTAGACGCTTGTTTTAATTACCGAAGGATGGAGTCACATGCTGGATACGGCTCGTTAATAAGGGCTGTGGGTGGGTTGGAGA
>NC_091579.1:14877104-14879604 GCF_042767895.1 Penaeus vannamei
CTCTCTCTCTCTCTCTCTCTCTCTCTCTCTCTCTCTCTCTCTCTCTCTCTCTCTCTCTCTCTCCGTGTCTCTCTGTCTCTCTCTCTCCGTGTCTCTCTGTCTCTCTCTCTCCGTGTCTCTATGTCTCTCTCCCTGTCTGCCAGTCTCTCTCTCTCTCTCTCTCTCTCTCTCTCTCTCTCTCTCTCTCTCTCTCTCTCTCTCTCTCTCTCTCTCTCTCTCACACACACACACACGCACACACACACACACACACACACACACACACACACACACACACACACACACACACACACACACACACACACACACACACACATACACATATGTACATACTGTATACGCACGGTAGAATATTTTGTCCATCCAAATCTAAAGAGCTGAATGATTATATCGAAAATATACAGATACATACATGTTGAGATGGACACGAGACAACCTCTCACTTAGCAAAAATCAAAGTTTTAATGCAAAGAACGTCTCTTGCCTTATATCTCTTGGTCAGCGTAAATGTCACAGTAAATCATATTGAATGTGAGTCGCCATAAACACAACCCGGGTGTTCGCTGTAGCACACGTCCGAAGAAGAAGAAAAGGGAAGAAAAGAGAAAGAAAGAGAGGAAAGAAGAGTTAGAATAATAGCTAGCAACGAGGGCCACACACAGAGACACTTCCCCCCTCCCCCTTCCCCTCCCCTGTTCCTACTCTCAGCTCCCTCCCCCCCAAGCGGTCATTTGTTTACTATGTCCGAGCCTCACGTGGATCTGTGGTGCCGCCGTCTCCCTCATTCGCTGTGGCGCTTGCTGCTACGCCCTTCTCTTCCCTCCTGTTGGTCCACTTCATTACCTCACTCGCTAAATCTCATTCCACCTTTTCCTCTTTTTCCGCCACCTGTGAGTCTTCTGCCTCTCCCTCTCTTCCTTTTTACTCTTCTGCCTTTCTCTCAGTACCTCTTTCTTTTCTGGCTCTCCCTCTGTTCCTCTTTCTCCACTGCCTCTCCTCTTCCTTTTTTTCTTACCCTTCCCACCTTATATTTCCCTTGACTATAGCATTTTCTTTTGTCCTACACCATCCTTTCCCTTATCTCCTTCCCCTTCCTCTCTTCTTTGTACCCTTCCTTTCACCCTTATTTCCTCTTCTCATCCCTCCCCCCTTCCCCTTTTCTCTCCTTCGACTTCTCCCAGTTCCCACTACCCCTTCCCTCTACCTTTCCCTATCTCCCTCCCCCTTCCCACAACCTCTCCCTCTTCCTCTTAGCGCCCTCCCTCCCTCCCCGTCTCCCTCCCTCCCTCCTCCGTTCGCGCATTCACAATTCAGGCGAAGCAAGTATCCTCCCTTGACATGCACGAGATTTACGAGTGACTAAGTGAGAGCCGGAGACAGGAGGGGAAGAGTGATGGGGTCGGAGGAGGCTAACAAGCAAAATGAAGGAGGAGGAGGAAGAAGAGGATGGATGAAAGAAAGAAAAGAGGAAGGTGCGGAGAAAGAAGAGGGAGAAGAGAATGAGAATGAGACGGTTGGAAGGACAAGGGGGAAGGGAAGGAGAGGAAGAAGAAGAGAAAGGGTAGAAGAAAGAGTGGAGGAAAATTGGGAGAAAAGGGCGAGGAGGGGAGGAGAGGTGAATGAAAAGAAGGGAAGAGGAAGAGGAATGAAGGGCAGAATGAGGAGAGATGTAGAGGAGGGGATTAAGGAATGGAGAAGTTGATGAAATGGCAAGAGATAGGAGAGAGTGAGGAAGATGAAAGGGAGAGGGGGGAAAGAGGGGAAGATGAGGAACGAGGGAAGACGATAAAGAGAAGGAAGAAGGGCGAGAAAAAGAAAATATAAGATAAAGATGAGGAAAGGAAGAAGAGAAGAAAGGGAAGAAGCATGAGTAGAAGGACGATAGATTCGATAATATTGTCTTTCTGGAAGCCTCTTTTGGAAGGCTTCTAAAGGCGGCGTTTACGGAGGTAGACGGGGTGTGATGGATGTGGATGCGGGGGTACGGTTTCCTCTCTCTCTCTCCCTCCTCCCCTCTCTCTTTCTCTCTTTCTCTCTTTCTCCCCCCCCACCCTCTCTCTCTCTCTCTCTCTCTCTCTCTCTCTCTCTCTCTCTCTCTCTCTCTCTCTCTCTCTCTCTCTCTCTCTCTCTCTCTCTCTCTCTCCCTCTCTCTCTTTCTCTCCCTCTCTCTCTTTCTCTCTTTCTCTCCCTCTCTCTCTTTCTCTCTTTCTCTCCCTCTCTCTCTTTCTCTCCCTCTCTCTCTTTCTCTCTTCCTCTTTCTCCTTCTCTTCCTCTTCCTCTTTCTCCTTCTCTTTCTCTCTCTCTCTCCCCCCCCCCTCTCTCTCTCTCTCTACCTTTCTCTCTCTCTGTACCTTTCTCTCTCTCTCTACCTTTCTGTCTCTCTTTCTCTCTCTCTCTCTATCTTTCTGTCTCTCTCTCTCCATCCATCCATCCATCCATCCATCCATCCATCCATCCATCCATCCATCCATCCATCCATCCATCCCATCCATCCATCCAT
>NC_091579.1:14889604-14899604 GCF_042767895.1 Penaeus vannamei
CCGCCATCACCACCGCCGCCATTAGTCATTCTCAAGGGGTAGTGACACCATTGACTATGCAACAGCGGCCGGACGTCGAGAGAGCGTGCGCGCCGACCCTAAACAAGAGGACGTCGAGGTAGCGTGGTCGGTCGAGTGTCGGACGTCCCCCTTCGCTTCTGGCTGGACGGCTGAGGGGTGCGGGAGGGAGGGAGAAAGGTGGGAAAGGGAGGGAAGGGCAGGGGAGGCGGGGACAAGGAGGAGGGAGGGGTGAAAGGGAGGAAGATGGGAAGGGGGAGGAGAGAGCATTTTTTCGGACTCGAGTCGCGATGCGTTCCCATCTCTCTTTATCAGATTTGTAATTGGGAGAGATCGCAGCGTCGGATTTTGCTCAAATCTGGCTATCGTCGAGCAGAGCCTCCGCTTTTGGAAGTTGTATGTAGATGGCAGAGATGTTCCTCGCGCCAAATGTCCCATGAAAATACAATATACACGGCCATTGTTATCTGCGAGATCGTCGGCTTAGTATGTATTATGCCGATAAGATTGCCGATATGGAGAGGAAGGAAGAGGTGGTTCCGAGTAAGAGGAAGAGGGGAAAAGGGGAGAGAAACAACGCGTAAAGGCCGGGGGTCTGTTGTGACGAAAGAGCTTCAGTCAGTCAAAAGTAAATAATAAATTGTGAATTCAAAAAAGACATACAAAGAAATGTAGAAAATAATTTTCGTCAAATTATGTAGCAGACGAAAATATAGATACTCATAACACAAGCCAAATAGAAAATAAAAATGTAAATAAAAGAATATTACAAGCTGAAATACACGACTCGTAAACGTTCTAAGATCAACCTACAGCGAAAACAGCCCCGGGAATATGTGCGAGTGGCCTTTGCGTTCGGGTCAGCTGGCCGTTGTGTCAGGAGCTGCGAAAGGTCAAGTTTTGTTGTTTTATGGCTATCAACAGGTGAGGTCATTAAGGCAACGCGCTTGTCCAGTTTTGCATAATCCAGTCGGGGCAGTAGATGAGTAAGCATTATTCTGCGATGAAGGGATAGCCGTCCGGCCGCGTGTGAGCGAATGCTGGTGGCCGGTCATGAGGTCTGGCCGGGGGCGCCCTCGCCGAGATTCATGAAGATGGATCAGGCCCATTTCTTCTCTCCTTCGGCGGTGAAATGCACGTTGTGATAATCCTTTTAGTACGAAGCTTTCACGAGCGTACAAATCACTGACAGGGATTATGACTATGCGTAGAGATATCAAATTGTACTAGATAGAAAAAATAAGAGAAAAAAGGAGAGTTGAAGAGATGGAGAGAGGGAGCGCAAGAGAGAGAGAGACATATATTGCGAAATATTTCCTATCTGATCGAATCCGATCCTATTTATCTAGATGATCTAATTTTGTATTCTGGCTCCATCGGGTTCCTTGTCTCGCAGACCTCCTCTGGTGCATGTCTTGCCGGCCAGATGGTACTAGGTTTCACAGGTTGTCAGGTCATTCCACCACATATGGTTGCAATAATCAGTGTTGGTCGGTGATATGATACGGTTTTCAGCGCCTCGCATCGTTGCAACTCCTCGGGTAATTTGTGAATATTAATGACTTGCCAAGGCCGGGCGCTAATGCCGTTTCAGATGTGTTTTTCAGTCGGGTTTAACGCCTCGCAGTATTTCGCTGCTTGGAAGACGGTCAGGCAAGACGCCTCGCTCTGCTAATTTCACACAACATTGCTTATCAGTCTTATCGCAATGTTCACTTAAGATGGGGTCCACGTTCGAAAGATCCACCGAAACTGCTTTCCACACAACTTACGATTTCAACACATCATGCAATTTACTATCACATATTAATCTGGTGCCTTAAAAGGCTTTATAATTTTCGCATGGTTTATTCACAAAAAAAGTTCCCGCTTTCTCAGATGGTTTTGGGCTCCCATACCCCCTTACCCTCCCCTCCCTACCCCTGTGGAACGCCCAGCTCATTAACAAACCATTGTTAAAACGTAAACGACCGGGAGGAACCTTCTCATTAACTAACATATGGTCCTAATCACTTTTAATAACCTCCCATATGTGTAAAAGAAAATTTTGATTGCTGATGTATGAAGGCAAGGTTGCAAAAGGCTTTTCCGTCTTCCTTTTCAGTATTTTTGCCGTTGTTTCTGTTGATATTTTCATTCACATTGACTATCTATTCTTTTTTTCTTTTTAATTTATGTTATTTTGTATTTGTCGTTTTGTTTTCTATATATTCATTTACCATTGCCAAAACGAATATTCATTCAAACTAAAGTTGGGCGTTTATTTTGATATCATTAACATACTCAGTGAGCTCTTTACGCCTCTCTTCCTCTCTTCACAATCTTCTGTGTTTTCTTAATTAAGTTCATTCACGTTTTATGAATATCGTTTGTATTATTTTCCACTTTCATTTTATATAAACAGTCACTTTCATTATCAGTATGAAATCTCATCTCTTTAAAATTTCGTTCTGTTCTTTAAAGATAACTTCTTACTTTTCCTCTCGTTCGTTCCCTCCGAACTTCACCACAAAACGTACCTCAATTTTCACGCGAGCTGTCATACCTTATTTGTTTGCTCCTCTGCCCCCCTCTCTCTCTCTCTCGCTCTCTCTCAGTCTCTCGCTCTCGCTCTCTCTCGCTCTCGCTCTCTCTCGCTCTCGCTCTCTCTCGCTCTCGCTCTCTCTCGCTCTCGCTCTCTCTCGCTCTCGCTCTCTCTCGCTCTCTCGCTCTCTCTCGCTCTCTCTCTCTCTCTCTCTCTCTCTCTCTCTCTCTCTCTCTCTTTCTCTCTTTCTCTCTCTCTCTCTCTCTCTCTCTCTCTCTCTCTCTCTCTCTCTCTCTCTCTCTCTCTCTCTCTCTCTCTCTCTCTCTCTCTCTCTCTCTCTCTCTCTCTCTCTCTCTCTCGTCTCTCTCAGTCTCTCGCTCTCACGCTCTCGCTCTCTCTCTCTCTCTCTCGTATATATGAATATATAAACAAACATATATACGTATAAATATATATAAACATGGAAATATATATAAATATAAAATATATATAAATATAAACATATGTAAACCTTAAACATATGTAATATATAAATATATAAACATATAAATATATATATATATATATATATATATATATATATATATATATATATATATATATATATATATATATATCTCTCTCTCTCTCTCTCTCTCTCTCTCTCTCTCTCTCTCTCTCTCTCTCTCTCTCTCTCTCTCTCTCTCTCTCTCTCTCTCTCTCTCTCTTTTTCTCTCTCTCTTTTTCTCTCTCTAAATTTTCTCTATAATTTCTCTCTCTCTTTCTCTCTCTCTCTCTCTCTCTCTCTCTCTCTCTCTCTCTCTCTCTCTCTCTCTCTCTCTCTCTCTCTACATCTCTCTCTCTCCCTCCCCCTCTCCCTCTCCCTCTCCAGTTCGGGATTTACTTCTCGTGCTTTTTTTTCATTATTTTTATTCCTATATATTCTCACATTTATTTACATCTCTCGTCTCTTTCTCTTGTGAGCTCTGGAAATATTCTTTCTTTCTCTCTTTCTTATTTTTTATTTTATTTATTTATTATTTGCGTCTCGATTTTTTATTAACCGGGTCCACATCATTCTTCTTTTATCTCCTCGTTTCCATTCTCTTCTTCATCACTTTTCCTTTCGTTCAGCCATTCATTTAATCATGTTTACGTCTCTATTTTTTTTCTTTTTTTTACCCGAGTCATATGTATTCATAATCTTCCTTTAACTTATCTCCCCGCTTTTACTTCCATTCATTATTCCTCCGTTCATTGCCATAAATTTTGATTTTTTTTTTTACCCGAGTTAGGATATTTTAAGAGATATATTTTTGTTTTCTTTCTTTGTTCGTGACTTACCCGATAGTCATATTTTCAAGATATATTTTTTTCTTCTTCATTTTCATCTTCCCACTTTTTATTTTGAGTTTTTCGTTGCTTTCATCCTCTCTTTCGTAATCCTATCTGTTCACGTCTCTATTTTCGTTCAACCGGTTCAGTAATCAATATTCTTTATCTTCCTGTGTTCATTCCTCTTTCAATAATGATTTCCAACTCTCCTTTTTATTCAGCCCTTCACTTCACTTGTTCATTTGTGTCTTTATTGCCTCTCTTTATCACGATTTATTTTATCCGACTCACTAATCTGATACCTTCTTTGTGTTATCTGTTCACTTTATTTATCTTTATTTCCTCCGTGTATAATGTATTTTTAGGTCATCTCTTCATTCATCAGATTTCGCACTGTGCCACAAGATCTGCATCACTTTTTTTTACTCAAATTATGATATCATAGATTATGTATTTACGCCTCTGTATAGGGTATTTTAGTTCAGCCGGTTCGCAAATCGTTTTATTTTCTTGTTCATTTTCTAGACTCTTTTTTATTATCGTTCATCTATTCATCTTCCTGCATTTCTTCCTCTTTTGAAAATCATTTTACTTCCTCTTTAATTTTCTAAACTTCTTGTATCTTTTATCGTTCTTCCTGCATCTGTTCCTCTTCCGGAAATCATTTGACTTTCTTTTTAATTTTCTAAACTCTATTTTAATATTTTTCTTCTATTCATTTTCCTGTATCTATTCCTCTTCCGTCAATTATTTTACTTTCTTGTTAGTTTTCTAAACAATCTATTTTATTATTCTTTTATTCAGCGTCCTGCATCTGTTCCTCTTTCGGAAATCATTTTACTTTCTTTTTCATTTTTTAAGCTGTTTTATTATCGTTCACCTATTCATCTCCCAGCATCTATGCCTCTTCCCATGATGGATTTCCACTCTTCGCTTCGTCCCCGCAGCCCTCCTCCGCGCCAGCCACAGAGCCCGCCCGGCTGTTACCCCGGACGCCGTGGCACTCCCTGCGTCTTCATTATCCCCGCTCTCGTCTTGGCGCGGCGGCGAGTTCCCTTTGAATTGCGTTGTTACTTTATGATAATTTCTCTCTCTCTGTTCGATAATTACCTGGTGGGTTTTAGGGAGGGGGTTGGGGGTAGGGGGTGGAGAGGGATTGTGGGGGGTACGTGTGTGAATGTGTGAGGGGTGGGGGAGGGATGGAAAGGGGATTGGTCGTGTGTATGTGTGTGTGTTCGTGTGTGTGTGTGTGTGTGTGTGTGTGTATGTGTGTGTGTGTGTGTGTGTCTGTGTTTATGTGTGTGTGTGTATGTGCGTGTATGTATGTTTGTGTGTTGTGTGTGTGTGTGTGTGTGTCTGTGTGTGTGTGTGTGTGTTGTGTGTGTGTGTTTGTTGTGCGCGCGGGTGTGTTGTGCGCGTGTGTGTTGTGTGCGTGTGTGTTGTGCGCGTGTGTGTTTGCATGCGTGAGATGTTTGTAGACGTGTGAATAATACCGATTTGGAGGCGGGAAGTCGGAGTGTTTTTCTCATCATCCTGATCGCCATTTTAAGTGAGCGATGGTGTTCAAGATGGTAACGTGCTTTTGTTCTTAATTTATACGTTTGATTATTTAACTTTTATTACTGGTATTGATAACTCCAACGCGTGTAGTGCGAATGATGATAGCAGTGACTCTTATGGTTTAGTGGTATTGCCAATGGCTTTGGTGATAAGAGAGAGATCGGTGGTAATAGTAATACCAGCAATAAGCTGACGACCTTCGGAACACTCATGGCAAGAGAGAGCGATAGGAACAGTGTGAAAATGATGATGAATTATAGAGAAGAGGCAGTAATAACACTAATGATACTACCTTAATAGCTGCATAAGCACCCACACCCAGCGCAGGCTTCGCTTAAGAATAATTTTTACAGCGAGAAAGAAACAGAAAGCAACCAAAGCGATTAACGAGTGAGCCAATCATAATGCAAACGCATGATAAACAGGGTAATAAAACCTCCCAAAAGAATCCTTCTCCTCCATCACTTTCACTCACACCCATTTGTATGTAAAAATTTCCTCGTACTTACATCTCAATGCACTTAAAAGCTCCATCGTTTCGCGGGCGACGGCGTCAGGGAGCCTCAGGTTCGTAAATCCCGATTGAAGAGGCGATAACTTCGACCTTATGGGCTTCTTTTGCGGCAGTTGAGGGGCCATGAATGAGGCACGCAAAATAATCGGATTTAAAGTAGAGGTTGGGCGCACTGCGCAAGATTTGCGCGAGGCTTTTAATCGTGGGCGGCGCGCGGGACGGGCGGCCGAGGGGGAGGCGATCGAATGAACGGGAAGCCAGCTGGGCCTCCATTGCGGGCGGGCGTCGGGCGACAGGGACTCGCACTGGTGAAGGCGGTGGCCGGAGGTGAACGAGCGTGGGATGAACGAACAGGAGGTGAACGAGTAAGAGATGGGCGAGTGGAAAAGGGGGGAAAAGAACAAGCAGGAGGGGACGAACGGCGGTCAGAGGGTTCGCGGGATGGTTGTGGCTGGGACTCGTTCGGGCTCGGTTTTCGGGACACTCGCTCCTGAGGTTATGGTGGCGGTGGTCGTCATAGTGTAGATATTAATTATGATGTCACATTTATGGTAGAGCTGACCGCGAGGATGGTTTTAAGCTGATGATGATACTGATGACGATAGCGAACACCTTTTCAAATCTGGCATCAATCCTGGCTGGAGTGATAGGCAGCGATGATGTATTTGGTGCGAAGGGGCGTTTAAGTAGTGCAGTGTTGCTGCTGTCGTCAGCGGGGATTTTGTGAAGCTGGCGTTAGTAATGCTTATGCTGGGTGTGTTTCGATGGCAAAGTGAGCGGGTGCTGTAAGTGCTTGTAGGTTACGTACAAGCCATCCATAAGGATTATATTTAGGGGAACAAAACTGGCAATAAGTCGAGCTGGCAGATGAAGAGGCAATCTGAAAGATTGATTATGGGTGTATGTTTTTTAAGCTTGGGTGCTGGTGAGAGAGAGAAAGTGAGAGAGAGAGAGAGAGAGAGAGTGAGAGAGAGAGAGAGAGAGAGAGAGAGAGAGAGAGAGCAGCCAAAGAGACGAGAGCCCGAGAGAGCAAGAGACCGAGAGAGAGAGAGAGAGAGCAAGCGAACATGCGACAGAGAGAGAGAGAGCAAGAGACCGAGCGAGCGTAAAAACCCTTGAACATGCTATTAGAGCGACAGAGAGCATAGGAACGAGCGAAGAGCACGGAAGTGAGCAACAGAGACCCTTAAAGCGAGCGACAGAGAGCATAGGAACGAGCGAAAGAGAGCACGAGAGTGAGCGACAGAGACCCTTAAAGCGAGCGACAGAGAGCATGAGAACAAAATAGCTAGCGACCGAGAGCACGAGAGCGAGAGCGAGCGGCGGAGAGCACGAGAGCGAGAGAGCGAGAGAGGCATGTAGCACCGGTCCTCTTACGAGCGCCGTTTATCTTGATCTCCGGGGAACTTGTCGGTGTTTAGTTGCTCCAAGGTAGACACACGAGTCGGCCGAAGACGGGGCGAGTCGTAGCCGTTTATCGAGTACACTTTGTTTATATCCCCTCAAGTTTTGTTTATATTCCCCTCAAGTTTTATTTATATCCCCAAGTTTTTGTTTATATCCCCCCATGCTTTGTTTATATCCCCCGAGTTTTGTTTATATCCCCCCTCCGTAGACAGTATAAGAAAACAAAAGTGTCTTTAGTCTTCTCCGTCTGTTAATTATCCATTTTTTTGCGTCTATTTACATGATTTATCGTATATTCCACGTTTTATATCGTATTGCGGAGCTGTTCCTTACACGGTAAGAATAAAAAGAAAAAAATCCTCATAACTCGGCTCGCGCAGAGAGTTCGTTAAATCTTTCGAGCATCGTTCGATTTAAGATGAGCTCATTAACGTATGTGATACACTCGCTCTCCTATCTCCCCCCCCCCCCATTCACCTTCGCCTGCGCACGTGCATACAGGATGTGTGTGTGTGTGTGTATCTCTTTCATCTCTCTGTCTCTTTCCTCCCACCTCTTTCTCTCTCTTCCTCTCACTCCCCTCCCCTCTCTCTCTCTCTTTCTCTCTCTCTCTCTCTCTGTCTCTCTTTTTTCTCTCTCTCTCTCTCTATATATATATATATATATATATATATATATATATATATATATATATATATGTGTGTGTGTGTGTGTGTGTGTGTGTGTGTGTGTGTGTGTGTGTGTGTGTGTGTGTGTGTGTGTGTGTGTTTATATATATATATATATATATATATATATATATAAATATATATATATATATATATATGTATATATATATATATATATATATATATATTTATTTATTACACACACACACACACACACACACACACACACACACACACACACACACACACACACACACACACACACACACACACACACACACACATACAGACATATACTTACACGTAGACACACACACACATCTATATATATATCTGTGTGTGTGTCTGGCATGGCCTTCTTCTATTATCACAAATATACCGGATAATCCGCTGTTTATCAGCCGCATCACCGACCCTCTTTGAAGGCTGTCAGCCGGCAGTATCTCAGCAAGACCCGGTCGGAATCCTGACATTTCAGGTGCCGATCTATATCCGATTCCGAACCGGTATGTCCCTCTCTGTGAAAGATACAGATTAACGACGCTCGGTCATAAAGTTTTTATCCAAGTTATTTTTTTTCTTAATCGTATACTTTTTATACGTAGTTACAAAGAGTTAAAAAAAGTCATTGCTTCAGATCCTGGAATTTCCGCGACCCAGCCGTCCCTGCAGTTCACGGCGGCTCATTAGGTTTTAAAACAAGAATGTCTTCCTGTTCTTGTGCGAGGCAGGCGCGAGTGAAGGCGCCTTTTCTCTTCTCTTTTCTTACTCGAGGAACTTGTTGCTTGTTTTTCGGGCGGGTTTCATTATTTTTGTTCTTTCTTGTTGGTGGTGGTGGTGTTTTGTTGTTATTACTGTTGTTGTTGTTGTTGTTATTATTATTATTGCAATTGTTATTGTTATTATCATCATTATTATTATTATCATTATCATTATTGTTCTTCTTGTTATTGTTGTTATTATTTTTATCATTATTATTATATTTTTTTCTTTTTTAATTATTAATGCTATTGCTATTATTATCTTTATCATTGTATTTAGTATTATTATTATCATTGTTATTAACATCACCATTATTGTTATCCTCTTTATTTTCGTTATTATTGCGACGACGATGATGCTCCTACAAATGCTCCCACCGTTCTCACTGCTGCTACAACTACTCTACTTCTACTACTAATGATAGTCAGGCTGATCATGCTTTTATCAGTCATCTGTCACCATGAGGATGATTATGATAACAATGGCAATTGCATGGACCGATGGACAAGAGTAGGACGAGCAGATCGTGTATAAAATGAAGGGAGAGGGAGTTTAGCCTTGAAGAAAGAAGAAAGATTGACTATTGAGTGAGATGCAGTAGATGTAAGCATTGTATATAAGTGAATTGAGATGTAGATGAATACAGTAAATAAAGAGTAAGTTTGACGAAAATAAATCCATTAGATCTTGAAGGTAAAAATTCGAAATCTCAAATTAATGCCGATATTTTTTTATAGCTTCGCCAATTAACATAAAAGTATTTTAACTAAGAGTCTCATGCACGGTTGATTAGTTACTCATGCAACGTCATGTAAACAAATGAGGGTTCAGTCACTTGGCAATGTTGCATGTGATAGTGTTTAAATTTTCCGTTCAAAATATTATTACTGATATTAATAATTTTGCAATGTTGTATTTGAGGGTGTTTAGATTAAATTAAATTGATTAAAGCTATTTGAGTAGTGCTTATAATGGAATCTTTGGGAAAATGTATATTGTCAAGAGAAGAGTTTAAGAGTTGTAATTAATTCAATTCGAAGAAACGGTCAATCACATTTATGCGGTAAATCACGAAGAATCGGATGGAAATTGTCAATCACGCCCCACGTTAATATGCCAAGCAGAGCAATAATGTCAAATACATGCCAGAATAATGTGCTTTACATGTCACTAATGTGTCAGTCATGCTTGTCAGGAATGTCACCATACTGATTATTTGCCACATGTACGCAG
>NC_091579.1:14907104-14909604 GCF_042767895.1 Penaeus vannamei
CTCCATTCTTCCTCTCTACTTCTTATCCTTTTTCGTCTACCCTCTGCCACCTCCCAGTTGCATGCCCTTCATCCTTTCCCCAACCTCCTCTACCTCTGCCTTTCTCCTTACCCCCCCCATTCCCTTCCTGGTTCCCTCCCCTCCCCTTCCTGCACCTCTCCCCTTCTAATCCCCTCCTCTCCCTCTCCCTTCCCCCCCCCCTCCCACTCCATTCCCTCAGTCCTTCCCCTCCTGGTCCCCTCAAACCTCCCACTCCCTTCACCCACTCTCCCCCTTCCTGGTCCCCTCCCCCCTCTCCAGCACCCTCCCCTCCCCCATCCCCTCCCCCTCGTTCTCCTTTGTTCGAGCGTCACTTTGCGCCGACGACTACCGTTTGTGCGTGTATTTTAATGAGGCAGGAAGAATGGGCAGGCAATAAGAGAACGTGTTCGTGTGTTGACTGGTGGTTACGGCGTGGTTTCGTCTTTCAGGGGGATTTTGGTGTCTTTCTGTTTATTCTTTTTCTCTCTCGTTTTTCTCGTTTCCTCTGGGTCTTTCTTTCTTTTATCTTTCTTTTTCTCTCTCTTTCTATTTTTTCTCTATTTTCGTTTTATATGTGTTTTTCTCGTTTTCTCTTTATCATTCCGGTTTTCCTTGTATCCTTCTCTCTCTCTCTCCCTCCTCTTTTTTTGTTTTCTCTTTTTACTTTTTCGTTTTTTCAGTTACTTTCTTGTTTTCATTCGTTTTCCCTTTTTTCTTCCTCCTACCCTGTCTCCTCACCTTCTCTATCTATCAACTTATTTACTTATCTATTTCTGCCCGTCTTTCTTTTCTGCCTTTTGTGCTTTCGTGTCATGTGTGACATTCGTCTTCAACCTTTTCATCTCATTTGTGTAAATTTCCTTTTCTTAGTACGTTACGTAACTTTACTTCACCAGTTACTTAGGTAAGATAAGGTTTATTTTTTTCTTGATTTACTCTATTACCTTCCTTTCCCTTCCTCACTCAGGTTTGTATCTCCGCCATTCGCTACGTTTCTTTCCAATCCCCTTATCTCTTAATTACCAGAAGCGCATTTCGCCGAGTTCACTTCGGCAAGGCTTATCATCGAGACCATTAATCACAGAGATAATTATTACCTTTCATGTCTTTTGAGCGCCACCCTGAAAAAAACTTTTTTGTTGGTTCTTTTTGCGTTTTTTTCTCTTTCTTAATATTTGAGGAATCGTCCGTTTCAATTTGATTATTTGTTTGTTATATTCTGGGTATGTGAGTGGTGTTAGTTTATTTAGAATATATGAAACTAAGTAGATATTGTGATTTTATTTTTTGGTTTCTGGAGTGATCTAAAACGCATTATAGAATGATAGTTTTAACGACCTTTTTTCTTAAAACTAAAATGGACTTCCGGAAGGCGTCGTGGCAGTACCTCGACCTTACCTGGAGATCATTCGTGACCTTTTAGGGCAAGTATAAGAACTTACCGCAGTTGATTATGATGGTGATGGAGATGTTGGCGTTGGGGCTGCTAGTGTTAATTGAGGCGGGTTTCAGTCCTAATAGCCCAGGCGGGTTTCAAGTTAGGCGGGATTCAGTGCTGAAGGTTGGATCGGGGTTTCAGGCTGGTGGGTTTCAGTGCTGAAGTTTGGGACGAGGTTTCAATGCTGAAGGCTGAGGCGGGTGTCAGTCAGGTGGGTTTCAGTGCTTGAGGTTGAGACGGGGTTTCAGTCCGGTGGATATCAGTGCTGAAGGTTGAATCAAGGTTTCAGTTTGGTCGGTTTCAGCCCTAATAGCTGAGGCGGATTTCAAGTTGGGCGGGATTCAGTGCTGAAGGTTTGGACGTGGTTTCAGGCTGGTGGGTTTCAGTGCTGATGGTTGAGACAGGGTTCAGTCTGATGGGTGAATTTCCGTCCCAATGATTGAGTTAGATTCTATTACAAATCATTTGGGTGGGTTTCAGACCTAATCATTGTGGTGGGTTTTACTGCTATTGCAATAGAATTTCAGACCTAGTAACTGAGATGGATTTCAGATATGTTTCAGTATTAATGATTGGGAACGGGTTTCACTTCACTAATATTTGAGGTGTATTTCAGCCAAGTGGGTAAAAGTCCTAATAACTGAGGCAGGTTTCCATCAGGTGTGTTTGATTTGTTTTACGGTTTCTTTTTTGTGTGTGTGTTTAGGTTTGGTGTGTGGAAAGACGGTGTCGAAACCCTGCGAAACGGCTAATGACGCTGTGTTTGATCTGAATTATGCAGAAACACGGACGGATTGACGAAGGTGAAAGAGCAAGTACGGGAGGCTGTGCAGGAAAAGTAGTCTTGTGTATGTGTGTGTGCGCTTGTGTGTATGTGCGTGTGCGCGCGCGTGTGTGTGTGTGTGTGTGTGTGTGTGTGTGTGTGTGTGTGTGTGTGTGTGTGTGTGTGTGTGTGTGTGTGTGTGTGTGTGTGTGTGTGTGTGTGTGTGTGTGTGCGTGCGTGCTCGTGCGTGTGTAGGTGTATGTTATTTGCAGTATGTG
>NC_091579.1:14919604-14922104 GCF_042767895.1 Penaeus vannamei
ATGTGCTTGGGGTCTGAATAGCTTTGATCTTTGATGGTGAATACGAGCGTGCGCGGCGCTCAGAGTCCGGCTGTTCCTTGGGTCCTTTGAAGACTTGTCTGCGGGAGAGGGATGAGGCTTAGGACTGAACCCGTCGAGTGGGTCTTGCAAATGGCCCTCATGTGGAAGCCTCATACGGAAGCCGCCTGATTGAGCCTGAAGAATCGCCGTCATTGTGTTTTATGGCCGCAGTATTCATAAAGTTTATCCTCCTTTTTAGTGGCATAATCATAGTGTAGTTACCAGCAGTCGAGATACATTCTCGTTAAGCGGCCCAGCGAGACGGTACTTCAAACCGGCGGAGCTTCTTGTGGCTTCTGAAGTTAGCCGAGGGAGAGAAAAAAGGAGGGAAAAAGAAAGAGAGAGAAAGATCCAGGAAAAAACACCGCAAACGCTGCTGGACTTTCATGTAATTAAGTGAAATCCAATCTCGTCTCTCGTGGGAAGGATCTGAATGCTTTGGAGCGGAAACCGTGCAATTTACAGCCATCGTCGCGGAGGGAAATCGCCGCCGAGTGAGTTGGCGGCGCGGGCCGTGGCGGGCGGAGGGATCGCCCTCGCGCCGGGGCCGGGCGGAGGCTGCATAATCTCCGCATCCTTCACCGAGAGGAGGCCTTTGTCGGATTGCCCCACCGTGCAATCTCGAGAGTTAATGCACGCTAAACTAACACGCCAATCCGCACTGACCCTCATTATCCATATATACAATTTGGGAAGAGCTGTAAAAAGGAGGGAATAACAACTGGGTGTTACTCGCTGGAGATAATGTATGACCCAGTTTTTGCTTTTTTGTTTTGCATATTCGTTTTAAGGCTAGATTTTCAGTTGCTTGTTTTTGATTGCGTCTTTGGGCGTGTGTTGAGGTACAGTAAACAAATGAATAGACGTTAGAAAGAACGAATAATGAAGTTATCGGTATTATTATTATTGGTGATAAGGTTATTACTGTTCTATTGCTGATGGTGTTGTTAAGGATATGAATATGCATATTATTGTAATTCTTGTTATTGTTATAATAATCTCTCATCATCCTCAGACCACCATCTCTCGTGTGCTTATAACACTCCTATAAATGTTATTATAATTGATGTATTATCTTGTGCTAAATTACTTGTTTACAAATCTAATGTTTTCTTTTGTCTCCTTTCTTTAGGTAAGTGCTGTGGTAGAAAAAGTGGCGGCAGCAGAACTTTACGGTATGTATGGACAAAAACATTTGGTGTCTTCGAAACATGCATATAGGCACACGCACTAAAACACACAAACACATCCTCCACCGCATGCCCATAGAGTCATACACATGTTAATACACCGATACACAGAACGCAAGCAGATGTGAACAGACGCAGATATAGAAACAGAAATATAACAGAAACAGACACGTAAGCGTGCGCGCGCACGCTCGACGTGACACGACAGCATAGGTCATAGTTAATGTCTGATCTCCACGTAGCTCACTCCCATCGCCTCATTTGCATAGAAAAACGGTCGCATGTCTGAGATGCAACACCTTCTTCAAGATATATTGCAACGTAAAGCGAGACGTCTTAATGGGTTCCTTAGTCGCGCTCTTATATAGGAGTAAATGATGCATATAAACAAGGGGGCAGGCAAGCTATGGCTAATGCGGGGGAGGGGGTGCGGAGAAGGGAGATGTAAAGATTGATTTAAGTTAAGAACATCATGTGACGGATTTATTTCGGTGCAACACACACACTCATTTGTATGCACATGTATACATATACATGCATACATACATGAAACATGTTATTGTTGCAAGAATGCATTATTCGTGTGCAGCAGCATGTTGGAAATTCTCTAAAGCTTCTATGAATACAAGATGGAAAGTCTGCTATTGCGTACAAGTCATTTTTTTCTTCGGAACAGAAACTTCGTGTGTTAGATGAAAGAGGCAAGAAAAATTACCATGATTATGGGCATTTAAGATAAGGAAACTCTTAGCATCTTTAGCATCTTCTTGAAGGAATATTGTTCGCTGTCTTTTTTAGCATCTTTAGCAAATTATGTTTATTCTTTGTATCTTATTGGGGGAATACAGTTGATGTCTTGTTGTTTCATAAAAGTAACTTTATTAAAATCATATTGCTAATCTTCATGTTCTTCCTTACAACATGCATATATATACATAAATGCAATGTATGACTCATTTTCAAAGTATTCAGGATCTTAGACCTCTACTCTGAATACAATTTACTTCTGAGAATGATACCTTTTCCTCTCTTTGCGAAATAGGGTCTAAAACTCTATGTAAATGAGTGCGCAATATCCAGACGATACATTTTATCGTGCTTGATATTTTCTCCATGCACCGTTTACGACTCATTTGCATAAATAATTCAATTGCTTTACAACCTTTTCCTCGCTTTTTGGGGTTCGTTTTTTACTGTCAAGTGCGCAGGTGTTGGTGCTTCCCCCAGGAGAATGATGTCTCGTCTAAATT
>NC_091579.1:14927104-14932104 GCF_042767895.1 Penaeus vannamei
ATGAAAGTAACATTCAGATATAGTCTAACTAGTCAGAAGTAAAATTGTATCTTCAATAAATGCCATAAAATATGTAATTGTTTTCATTTGCATCTCCTAATACCGTCATCAGGATTTTACAAAGTAAGAAATAAATACCCAGCAATTATACGTCTGCTTTACGAGCTATTACCAGTCCCAACGCCAGCTGCTGGAGTTCTCACCAGAAGCTGTTAATATTCCACCGCTTGCCCCTTGCTGTATTAAAAGAAATGTGGTCCGTATTTCTTGCTGTACGTCGCCCGAGGGGGGCATATGCGTAGAATGAGTTGCTTTACGCCTGTGTTGTCAGGGCAGTGATTTTTGCAACATTCCTCTGACGCGGGTCACAGGCCAGAAGTAAGGGAATTCGTATATAATATGTGCCAGCGAATGCGCATCTGCGGTGCCAGGTTGCTAAGCTGTATCAGGTAACTGCTGCGAGAAAGTCATCCTTTACAGTATATGGGTGTCAGTGCGCACATGGGTGCATGCGTTTGTGGTTCTATATCCACTCATTCGTGTATTAACGTATGCATAGCAAATTGAAAAAAGTGTTCTGCTCTTCACATCTTTCACACGGGAAAGAATTACAGCGAAGCAGGGCTTAAATTCAACTTCCTGGTTGATTTTTTAGCGTCGCCGCAGGTGCAACCCTTCCCCCCAGCCTCTCTCGTTCCCCCACCCCTCCCCCTCCACACTCCCCTTAAAAAGCCACGTTTGTTTGATCCACGAAAGACTTATACGGGGCGCGGGTGCCCGAAGGAGCAACCGCTGTTGACAAGGGCTCGACGCCGGGGCAAAGAGGGAGGTCATTTGCAATTTCCATATCCTTTTGTTCTGTTGCAGGTTGCTAGGTGTGTGGCTGGGCACTTTGTTGAGCCTTTGAGATATAGGAAAAAGGGCGGAGGGATGGGGGGGGGCTAATTGTAGGGCGTATATGGTAAGAAACTCTTGTGTCGAGTTTGTCTTTATGGAGGCGGAAGTACAGACACGGAGCGACAGGAAGGAAAACTGGTGCTGAATATAGGCGTTAATTGCTATGGCAGGAAAAGGAAACAGGAGAATAAGAATTGAGAATGAGAAAACAAAAGAGAAGGCTCGGAGGGAGCAGCAAAAAAGGAAGAAAATGAATAGCGAAGGAAGAAAGGTTACACTCGAACCATTTACAAAAGAGGATTCAAATATGATGTTACAGTCCGCGTCTGGCACCACGCTCAAGGAGCCCGATCTGCCCGAGTCTCGCCTGATACATATGCAGCGCCCCGACTTGCCTGCTGAACTTCACGGCGAAACGTCTCGTGTGTCATGTTGCAGACGCGGCGTCCTGCAACGCCTGTCGACGTGGTTTGTACAAATGAACACTCGCTTCTTTTGGGATTTACATTCTCTCTCTCTCTCTCTCTCTCTCTCTCTCTCTCTCTCTCTCTCTCTCTCTCTCTCTCTCTCTCTCTCTCTCTCTCTCTCTCTCCTCTCTCTCTCTCTCACCCCCTCTCTCTCTCTCACTCCCCCCTCTCTCTCTCTCACTCCCCCCTCTCTCTCTCTCACTCCCCCCTCTCTCTCTCTCACCCCCCTCTCTCTCTCACCCCTCTCTCTCTCACCCCCTCTCTCTCTCTCTCACCCCCCCTCTCTCTCTCTCACTCACACACCCCTCTCTCTCTCTCTCTTTCTTGTACAATCCTACGAACGCTTATTAGAAAGTACGGTAATAAGAAATACAGATTATTTTCTTTTCCTATGCGACTACATCTCTGCATATATTATATTTATGGCATCTGACGATATTTTGTTTTACTCAATGAGATATGGTGCACGCATGATACGGTATCTTTTAAATAGCAAGTTCATTACTTTCTTTAACGCACCATATTTGCCACATCGCAGGAATTCATGTATGGTGCACACCTGTTCCTCTGGGTAACTCATTTCGAATTCGGGGCCGTGAACAGTTCCGGGTATCGTAAATGGGAAAGTCAGCGCTCATTAGCTCGGGTTTCAACTGTGCTTCCAAGACAGGAATATCCTCCTTCGTTTCTCCAACCCCCTCTCTCTCTCTCTCTCTCTCTCTCTCTCTCTCTCTCTCTCTCTCTCTCTCTCTCTCTCTCTCTCTCTCTCTCTCTCTCTCTCTCTCTCTCTCTCTCTCTCTCTCTCTCTCTCTCTCTCTCTCTCTCTCTCTCTCTCTCTCTCTCTCTCTCTCTGAATCTCAATCTCAATCTCAATCTCTCTCTCGCTCTCCCTCTTATCCTTACTCTCTTCTCCTTGTCTTCTCTCCTACCCCGTCCCCTCTTCCCTCCTTCTCACTCTTCTCTCCCCTCCCACCACTCTCTCACTCTTCTTCATCTGTCCGTGCGGCAGAAATAACAAAAGAAGTGCTGTCAAAGTGAGCTAAGGTCGAGATAAGTTTCAGTCACGAGCGAGTGTCGAACACCGCCCTCAGAACAGATAGGACTTGTTGGCCAAACTTTATCGCGTGTTAAGTGTGCGTTGAGCTGCGAGGGATACGTCACACGGCGTAGTTTCTCCGCATCGCGAGAGGAAATGCGAATGGCGCCTCAGTTGGCATGCAGAGCCAGATGGTTTTCCTTTTTTTCCCCATCTGCGTGCCTCTGATCGGGTTAGCTAGCCGCCACAGCCTCATCGAAAGCGCTTGTCAGTGCATTTGTGGTTTGTTTGTACTATTTTATTTTTATTACGAATGTGATTTCTTTATCACAGAGGTTAGTATGAGTTATTCATAAGGCGATGGTCGACTGAAGAGAAAAAAAAGACGATTTTTTCCCACGGAGGGACCTGTCGCCGATCGTGACCTCGCTTGGCCCTCCGCTCTTCAGTTTCTGGCGACCTTTTGGCCCAGCTGCAATGCTCCCTTCCTCCCTCCCGCCTTCCCCTCCCTTCTCCCCCGCCCCTAGCCCTCCCCCTTCCCCAAGCCAGCCACAAAGGCACCGACAGTCTTCTATATCCTGTTAATTCGCCCTTGAGTCGTCATGAGAGCCGGGATAATCGTGCATCAGGAAACACGTAAAAGGGAGGTCCATTAGCTGACCCCCTCGATGCGCCGCCCTGTTATCTGATGCTGCGGGAAATATTACTACTCCGCTCCCCCCCTCCCTCCCTCCCTCCCTCTCTCGCTGCCTTCCTTCCTCTCTACCTTCCTCCTTCCCTTTCTCCTCTAATTTACTCGGCTCCACTCCCTGCCTCTCCCTCTCCTGTTCTCTTTCCTGTTCTCTTCTCTTCTCTCCTCTTTTTTCCTCTCCTCTCCTCTCCTCTCCTCTCCACTCCTCTCCTCTCCTCTCCTCTCCTCTCCTCTCCTCTCCTCTCCTCTCCTCCTCCTCCCTCCCCCTCCTCCCCTCCCCTCCCTCCCTCCCTCCCTCCCTCCCTCCCTCCCTCCCCTCCCCTCCACACTCCTCTCCTCTGTATCCTATTTTATTGCCTTTCTCGCTTTATCTTTACTTGTTTTATGCACATCCTTTTCTGATTCTAATGTTTATTCTTGTTTTGTGCTTTGTTTTCATAGTGTGGTTCCTACTGGAACATAATTTTTATATTTTTTTCCCTCGACGGAGATTATTATGACTTGCAAGATAAACAGAATATTTTCTGTGTGCTTTGTATTCATTCAGGTATATTTTGTTCTGAATACTGTATGTTTATTTAACCTAATAATAATATGTAGTTGGTTGTAACAGAGATATACTTTTGGCTTTCTTCACAGTGCATTTACTTTATTTTGGGGGCGTAACTGTTTATTTTGAGGGTTTATGGCATTTAATTGTAACATTTATGCCATGACAGCGCACATTTTTCCCCCTCGGTGTCGCCTAACTACCACATTTACTTTGCGTACAGGTAATTCGAGTTCTATGAGGTTCGTTCTCTGCTTTCTGTGTCGCATTTCCTCTCCATCTGCAGTTATTTGGACGCTTTTCGTTATATCAGACTGAATGCTTACTCCTTAGGCATTCGTATTAGTTATTATTTATTAATCATTCTATTTATTATTCGTTATTCACCCATGACCTTAGTCTTTCATTACTCATTGCAGCCTCTTTTCCTCTATTTCAAAATACTCGCTCTGTCGGTACGCCAGATTTCGTTCGGTAAAGATCGTGCGGGTTATAATTTCTTGGAGTGCGGCTGCGGCCATTCCAAGCCTCGTTCTGGTGCCAAGGGCGGGCCATGACGCAGCAGGGCGAAGGCAGTGCCTTGGAAGGCCACTTTCTCTGTCCATGCCAAAGCTGTCCTGGCAACATGGCGGCCGTATCAGCAACCCACGCCTCTCAAAGCATACAAATTGGCACTCAAATGTCGTCGGAAACCGTGATTGAGGAGAGGCTTCACTCGATCCCCTCGGGATAAAGCACTGACAGTAGCTTGTGATGCGAAATGATGATCGAACCCCGTCCAAGCAGGCGAAAATGGCGCCACGTGCAGGGCAAGCAGGCAAGGCCTTCAGAGACGTGCTTGCTTTCCTCCGGCTCCCCCGAGGGTCTGGCAGCGAGCCGACTCTTGGACGCGAGAACCTGGTGGCAGTTTTTACGACGTCCAGAAAACAAGTTGAGGTACACGTGCAAGGGGACCACGAGCGTACAAAAAGAAGGAAAAAAGGACGAAAAGACAAAGAGGAAGAAGAGGAAAAGACAAAAATTGAATGTATAAGAATGAATAGCAAAGAGTATCACTCATTTGCCCCCCCCCCTCCTCACCCCCTTCAACCATTCGTTTCCTGGCCATGGAGAGCTTCGAGAACGCCAGGATTTGCCTACAGTTACAGTTACAGGTTCGACGCAGTTGAAATTCAGAAAGGTACATCGCTATGCACTAAAACCATCTTCTGGGGATGTTTAGTGTCGCAGTTGCGCTGTCCGGGCGATCAGAACCTGCTTGTATGTGATCATCGGGCAACAGGTGCATCGGCTGGAACCGGGACGCGGATCCGGAGCGAACTAGTGCATGTTAAGCTCCTTGTAGTTGGCACATTGACA
>NC_091579.1:14947104-14949604 GCF_042767895.1 Penaeus vannamei
CCTTCATTCCGGTATACTTCATTTACATAAATGTTAATTTCATACATGATAAATGTAGCCATAAATTTTCTCGGCCGGAGCTCGTTCCTTGTCGGCGGAGTTGCTTGGCATCATGGCGACGGCGCGGCGCTCGTTCCGTGTTGCTGCGCGATCTGCTGAATCACTCGATGTATGTCGACCATCTGCCCACCGCCGCCCCCGTGTCTCACCCTCGCCATGACCTGATTGCCAGGCGGCAGGCAGGGCGCGCGTCGTCTCTGTGATGTATAGGCACCTCCGACGCCCTTCTCCTGAGCTTAACAGTACCTGCCACTATATTATCAGCTTCGCAAACCCCTTTATTCGGCGTCCTAAATACTTCCCGCTTCCCCTCTCATAGAGTGGATTGGCTATTCTTCCTTCCACCGCGTTCCGGCTGTTCTACGCTAATCCCCAATCATGCCATGTTACCTTCATCTCCGCCACCTCGACTCTTTCCACTCGCTCCAGTCAGGTGACCTAACGCTCCCCCCTCAGCCTCCATTCAGGCACAGAGTGGTTCTCATTCTAGGAATTCCTCTGGGTGACCTAATTACCGCAACACACATCAACTCGAGTAAGCTAATCGCTCCACAACCGCCTTCCATCGGGAGATTGATCGGCCATCGTGCCCCCCTCCCTTCATGCAGTGGATCAAGCACTTCATCTTTCATCTCATCAGGTGGCCTCGCCCCTCCCTCCCACCCCTTCCCACTCAACCCCCTCTCAATCCCTCCCCCTCCAGCCCTACCCTCTCCCTCCCCTCTCCTGCTTACCGTCTCTCTACTCCTCCCCCCTCCCGCTTACCCACTCGTTGCCCCTCCCTCCCCCCTTCCCCGACGACCAAGTGGCGAAAATCGTCCGCAAGAATACTGTGCGGATCCTTCATCATTCTCCATCATCCGATTCGTGACATATCTTCCATCACGCAGCTTTTAATATTCTGCCGGTCCACAGATGGCTTTATCATGCTACCTTGATGGGAATGATTGTTCCCGTTCAGAATGTAGTGCATCCGCCTTTTGGTTGTTTGCGGAGGAGGGTCGCATTTCGAGCTCGTGTCGTGCCATCTCTGTTGCAACACTGGTTCGCCTCGTGCTTATATTTGGTCAGTGTTGCAAAGGCTCCATATCCTCTTAATGGCTCGATCATTTTTCATCTCCCGTCTCCCACTCCTCCCACTCCCCTCCACCCTTTATCTAAACATATTACCCCCTTCTTGTTCATTGTATATTAGCTCTATTTATCTCACCACCCTCTGTATATCAGCCCGCTCCTTCCCTCTCACCCACTCAACTACAAACTCCCTTTCCCATCCCCTACCCATTAGCACCCTTCCCCTCCCTTCCACCCTTCTCATCCATGCACCCACTCCCAGCACCTTCCCCTAATGCTTGTACTGGCCCCCTTTCCTTAACTCCTTCCTCCCCGCCCTTTCCCTCTCACTCGCACATCAGCCCCCTAGTATGTAGGTCCCCCCTCCCCCCCACCCACATATCCGCCCCCTCTCCACCCACTCCGGATCGTGCATACCGCCGAACGCCCTCACAATAGCCGTCTCGCCAGAGTTCCGAAGCCTCTCAGTATGGCTATCGCAGTCTCATTGCAATGCACGTTAATTTTTTTCTTCTTTTTTTAAGAGGCGTAGCAACCTTAGAGCTTAACCTTTTCTCTCTGTCTCTCCCGATTTCCTTCTTGGCCTATGAAACGGCTTACCTTTATGGTCTGTGTTTTGGTTTTATTGCTTCTTTGCAATTACAGCGTTTATTTACTTTGTTTTCATATTGTTCATAAATGGTGAGAATATTTGACACACTTTGATGGTTCGTTTGTTGTCGCTAGCAAAGAAAACAATAAAATGGAAATTCGGTCTTACAGAAAAGAGAAGAAAATATACATGCATACCTATGTGTGTTTATGTTTTTTTTTTTTGTAGAAGCGTTCTTCGCAGATGCATTTCTGACCCATCGTGATAGCCGTAAATCCCTCACTTTCTCCTCCTTCCTCTCGTGACCTGGCTTGACCTCGCACCGAAATCCCAAGAAAGGATTCATTACCACATACGTGCGCCCCCCCCCCAGTTTTTTTTTCTCCCTTTTTTCATACCAACCGAAATCACCTTCTAGGACACGTTTTTACATAAAAAATTGTCCTGCTTTTATCCTATTCATGTAGACTTTTTCATTGATATTAATTATGAGGATGGTCATCATCACCATCATTACCATTATCATTACCATTTCCATCACCATTCCATCATCTTCATAACCATCATAACCAACCGATTTGGCCTTCAAGCGCTTGTGTGTGATAGACGACTGGTATGCGTAGTCTACTTATTTTTTTTTATTAATTCGGTATTCCACAGATTTAGACAAACTTTGGTTCATGTGATATATAGTCAAAACATCACTTCACAATGCTGTGTTGCTAGTTTTGGATGTTAACCAATTTTAATGCACTAGCTCGTAGTGGGCAGCTT
>NC_091579.1:14959604-14967104 GCF_042767895.1 Penaeus vannamei
CAGGCAGAGAGCTAGAGAACCAGCTGAGCAAGTTGACACAAAACAGAGTGAGATATTTTAACACTAAATATATTTACCTGATTTGTTTCTCGTTACAGGTGAGTGAGCGAGCGTTGGGCGAGGCCGAGGGCGGGCTTGAAGCAAGGTAAGATAAGGCGTAGCACCCTTGTAGACACAGGGTTTGGCCGGGGGGTTGGCGGCGCCCAGCCACGCCGCGCGCCCCAGGAGGCTGGTCGGGCGCTCCGAGTGGCGGCAGCAAGCTGATGTATGTGGAACGCGTTTCAACCAGCTGGTATCAACGAGGCTCCAAGTGGTAGCAAGTGGGTTCACCTCTCTGACTGGTAGATGGAAAATAGAGACGAGCGCCCGAGTTTATATATTTAATGAAGGACGGACATCTAGAAGCAGGTGTCCATAAGATATGAGCAATATGCTTACTAGGGTAAATATGAGTAAAATTAATGAATGAATAAATGAGAAAATTAAGATGAAATAGCAGTTGGTGTCATGTCATTCATCGTTGTTTGCCAAAATGCAGCGGATCGTTTGAGATACAAACAAGGCCGAATCCGGTGAAGCTACTTGGGTTTGGATATCAGAATGAATGAAAAAAATAAAGACTCGCCTATGCAGAGTGTCAAGCGACGGGCTTTTAAAAGTGGTGCGTTAAACTCGAAGGTTTGCTTGCCCGCCCGCCTCTTCTGCTAATGCGAAAAGTGTGTTTGCTGCCGTAACTAGGTCATACGTACACTACCTGACCCCTGCCTTCCCCTGGGTAACACTTTCCCCCCTGCGATGAACTTTAAAGCCAGAAAGTCATTAAGCCCTTCCCTCACGACCCGGCAACCACTGCGTACCAGGAACTATGGGCCGACAGAGGAGAGGTGCTCTCGAGCGGCAGAATGTCGCCCGCCACGAGCGGGAGGACCAGCTGTGCGTTACGCGGTGCGCGCGGCCTTTGGGCTTGCGTCGGCTCCTCCGGCCGGCGCGGGGCTGCCTCAGAGCACGGGGAGGATCATGCCACCTCGCAGGCGGGTCGCGGTCACAAGGCTCGAGCTCGGCAATTACGACAATTACTTTTTTTCCGTCTCGCTTTATGACGCCACGTGCGGGTACTGCACGTCCCGATGATGAAGTGGGGCAGGCAGGTACTTCGGGTTATGCGCAAAAAGAGCTTTACATGTAGTGGCGTCCCCCGCGGTTGGTTGGCGTGTGAGGGGAGGGGGTGGGTACGAAATGCGCGGCCGCCTCATGCGGTCCTCGCACGCTCATTACTTACCAGAACGGCCGGGCTATTCTGCTCTCAATGGCCCATAGATTGCACTCCATTGCGCGCGCTCTGTTGAATCGCTCGGGTGCTGTTCACTAGAAGGGTCATTTGTTAGTATTACAGATTCGGAGAGAGTTTCAATGGCATCTGGGGGTGGGAGGGGGGTGGAGGCCGCACACAATCTCGTTTCGGGTATAAAAAGTGCAGCGTCGATACCCTTAACAGATATGTATCACTTGAGCTTGAGGTATGATGTATTGACTTGAATAGGGAGCCCTCGAGATCCCTTTGTGCGGAGATCATCACGCAGTTAAAGAGAAAAAGAAAAAGAAGGGAAGCGAAAAGGGCCCCAGAGAACCCCATTTCGAAGACCATGCCGGTGCCCGGAGGACCAGGGGACAAGGGCGAGTGGATGGCCGAGTCGACGAGGCGATTCATCATACGTAAATTTGAGCGCGGGGTCGGGGGCCGCGTTATATTAACAATCTGTCTCGCTCCCTGTTGAGCTGCGGTCCGCGACGTCGTTATGCGTCCTGCGGGTTCGGTCTGACGGATACGATTTCCTGAATAGGTCTGGGTGGGGCGTGTAGAGTAGAACAGAAAGGCTAGTGAGGTGGGTATGGAGTACGCTGCAGCGAGAGGCAGCACCTCGCTCCGTGCAAATGGAAAATGAGGTGTATGGGCGAGGTCTCCAGGTAAGTTAGGTGATGGCGTCAGCGAGGAAAGGGAACGGCAGCACAGGCGGCGATGATGCGTTGATCAGGTGCGGCGTCCAGCATGCATAATCTGGAGAGTCGAGGCTAGCATTCTGCTTACCGTTTGCGGGTGTTTTCGTGTTGATGTCTGCGTGCTAATGAGTGAACATTCATTAACACAGAGATTCCTGGCCTTAATGAGTCGCTTTAATGTCAGAGGTGGCCTCCATCCCGCTGACTTGGTCTCTGTGAAATTCTCTTGAAAGAAGGTCGCTGAGACGCCGTCGCCCCCCTCCCCCTCTCTCTGTACCCCCTCCCCTTGTCGTTATGTATCCAAAGAACGCGAATGCGGAGAAAATGGTTGCAGACGACCACTGCGTTTTACCTGCAATACGAGCAAGAAAATGAAGTTTTACGATCGCTTTCGCTCGGCCGTTATCGGAGTTAATTCCAAGGACGCTATTATAGGGCATCTTATCAAACTAGACGGAAGAGAAAAAAGGGAATTGACATAGACAAACACACCGTAGGTTCCAGCCCTTATACCTGGCGTAAACGCAAAACCGCTTTATTACAGGGCGGCTTATCTGGCCAACACGGCGTCTATGATATCTGTGGCATGGTTGCGCATTAGATTGTCGCAAGGCATGAAGAAACCATACAAAAACCCTTCAGCGGTTACAAAATGCTGGGCTGTTATCGGGAGAACACATACGCTAGAGGTTAAGAGACTAGATGCGGAATCTTTTATCGTTTTTTTGGAAATCAATGAAAAAGGTCTTGAAAGTCTGACTGCATTCTGCGTATATATTGGTGTCTCCATAATGTCGAAAATGTATAATGTCGATGTTTGTAAATTGGTCTTATCATCATCGCCATTCGCTAATAGTTCTGATGAAAATAAGGTTTTCTCGAGAAAAAAAAATGAACAGTGCTTTGTAACTTAAAATGTGAGACGGTATCTGGTAGACTCATTGGATGAATCGCCGTCTTGATTAACTAGACTAAGACTGATTAACTGGACCGTTGGACACGCGTCTGAGTATGTAGCAAATGCGTATAACGAGGGAGCGCTGGTCACAAGGCTGTGTGAAAGCTGCAGCGACGGGTGAAAACGTCCCCCTCCTTCTCGACCCCGCCTCTGTGCCCCCAACACCTCCGGATCCAAACCACCCACTACCCACTTCTCACTGCCATAGTCTCTCCCCCCTCCCATAGCCCACACTCGCACCTCGTATCTCCCAAAACCACCTTCATTTCACCCTCTCCCCTACCGGATACCCACTTGCCATCCACTCTCCCCACCCGCCTTTCAACTCCACCCATTTCCACTCCCCCATCCACCCCCATCGGCCCCCACCACCACTAACACCTTCATCTCCCAACCCTACCCCCAACCCCCTATCACCACCTCCACCCGCCACTCGCCCATCACAACAATCATCTGAACCCAAAAGATTACCCGCTTGTGTCTCTGAAAAGTCCTAACATTTTGTCGCAACTCTATTAGTTTCTCTCTCTCTGTCTCTCTCTCTCTCTCTCTCTCTCTCTCTCTCTCTCTCTCTCTCTCTCTCTCTCTCTCTCTCTCTCTCTCTCTCTCTCTCTCTGTGTCTCTCCCTTTTTTTAGACCTTTATTTAGCAGTACAATTACAGTGCCAGTATGTGAGACAGCTTTTGACTGTTTCGTCTCCTCCCCCTCTCTTTTCTCTTTTCTTTCTCTTTCTCTCTCTCTCTCTCTCTCTCTCTCTCTCTCTCTCTCTCTCTCTTTCTTTCTTTCTTTCTTTCTTTCTTTCTTTCTTTCTCTCTTTCTTTCTTTCTTTCTCTCTCTCTCTCTCTCTCTCTCTCTCTCTCTCTCTCTCTCTCTCTCTCTCTCTCTCTCTCTCTCTCTCTCTCTCTCTCTCTCCTCCCCTCCCTCCCTCCCCCTCACCCTCCTCCCTCTCCCTCTCCGTCTCCCTCTCCCTCTCCTCTCTCCCTCTCTCCCTCTCCCTCCCCCTCCCCCTCTCCCCGCCCCCTCCCCCTCTCTCTCCCCCTCTCTCTCCCTCTCTCTCTCTCCCTCCCTCCTCCTCCCTCCCTCCCTCCCTCCCTCCCTCCCTCCCTCCCTCCCTCCCTCCCTCCCTCTCTCTCTCTCTCTCTCTCTCTCTCTCTCTCTCTCTCTCTCTCTCTCTCTCTCTCTCTCTCTCTCTCTCTCTCTCTCTCTCTCTCTCTCTCTCTCTCCTTCTCTCTCTCTCTCTCCCCTATATATATAATCATATATAATATACATATACATATATATATATATATATATATATATATATATATAATCATATATATATATAATTATATATATATATAACTATATATATATAATTATATATATAAATATAATTATATATATATACATATACATATAATATATATATATATATATATATATATATATATATATATGAATATATACATAATCATATATATATATATATATATATATATATATATATATATATATATATATAATCATATATATATATATATAATCATATATATATATATATAATCATATATATATATATATATATATAATCATATATATATATATATATATATATATATATATATATATGTATATATATATATATAATCATATATATATATATATATATATATATATATATATAATCATATATATATATAAAATCATATATATATATATATATAATCATATATATATATATATATATAATCATATATGTATATAATCATATATATATATATATCATATATATATATATATATCATATATATATATATATATATATATATATATATATATATATAATCATATATATATATAATCATATATATATAATCATATATAAATGTATGTATAAATGTATATATAAATGTATATATATATATATAAATATATATATATATTATATATATATATATATATATTATATATATTATATATATGTTACATATATTGTATATATTATATATATATTATATATATATTATATATTATATATTGTATATTGTATATTATATATTATATATTATATATTGTATATTGTATATTATATATTGTATATTATATATTATATATTATATATTATATATTATATGTTATATGTTATATATTATATTATATATATATTATATATATATTATATATTATATATTATATATTATATATATATAATATAATATATAACATATATATATATATATATATATATATATATATGTATATATATATGTATATATATAAATATATGTATATATATATATATATATATATATATATATATATATATATATATATATATATATATATCTTTCTCTTCCATGTTTTAATGCAAGCAATTTACCGCAATTAGAAAATGATAAACATTTTTACCCGTTTTTCTTCTTCATCCCAGGGCCTCGAGGTGATGATGGCGTTTAATTAGGCTGATTAGTCTCGTTGAGCAGTCAGCTGTGTCTTGTAATTAATAGTCGTTCTTCTTCTTTTTCTTTTTCTTCTCCGTCGTCTTCGTTTAACTCATTAAAGATACATACCTCTGGGTAATTAATCATCAAGACAGGAGGTAATGAGGCCTGACGAGTAGGCATACCAGTAGCCCGTCGAGCCGAGTGATAAGACTCGTAGTTGTTGAAGTAGTCTTGGTAGCCAGAGTCGTTGTAGTCTAAGTCGTTATGGTAATGATGGTAGGCTTGATAGACATATTAGCCATAGTAATTATACCCATAATAATCATAGTGGTTAAAGCCAGAGAGGTTATTTAGTCATGGTAGCAGTAGTCATAGCAGTGATAGTGGACATATTACTCATATCTTAGCAGCCATAGTAGTCTCATAGTAGAACATGATAGTCGCGATCATGATAGTTAGGGCAGTCAGATTAGCCATAGTAATCATAGCAGTCACAGAAGTATTATTAGTTAAAAAAAACATAGTGGCCTCATGATAGCCAAATAACCCACCGCTATAGTAAGCATAGTAGTCTTAAAAAAGGTCGACGTTAGATAAAGCTGCTTCAAGTTCGACACGACAAAATGAAGTGTTCAGGGAGCCTCAGCCCTGCATCCCATAGGATCCGATCTTTCGCACCCTCGGCGCCCTGACCCTGAAGCCCCGGCCCTAATTAAGGGCAGAATGACGAGTGTTGCAGTCTGGAGACCTCATGTTGCTGTCCGACTACACGTCTCTGTCACTCCGGACTCGTAAAATGATAGTGACACAATCACTTCTCACTCTCTGCTTGGCCCCGAGGCAGGTGGGGTCGGGCAGCCGGTGGGTAGGTGAGGGTGGGCGGGGGGGTGGGGGGGGGGGGAGGTGGAGGGGTTCGTTTGCGAGTTGAGGAAGGGGGGAGGGGGTCTGAAGAGGACAGGAGAAGAAAGAAGAGGGGGTGGGAAAAAAGGTTGGAGGGGTAAAAAGGGGAAAGGAAGGGAGGGAGTGAATGAAAGAAGAGGAAAGGGCAAGAGAAGGTAAGAAACGAGAGAAAATTATTTTAAAAGTGAGAGTGAATAAAAGAGCTTACTAGCATGAAGATTGCGTGCAAAAAGTGCAAAAAGGGTGAGAGGAGGAAGAATGAAAGATAATCTGACAGCATATGTTGCGAGAATGTAATCATGAAAAATTGTATGTTCATCGTTTTATCAATAGCGTCCCTTCTCCCCGTCTAATTAGTCGTAAAGTAAACATGTCCATATTTCATGCAATCAGCCCGTGCTTTGTCGTGCATTTAAGCGAAATAACCCCTCTCTTTGAAGGGGCCACTTGATAAAGCATAATTGTGATAGGTATCTTTACTTTCACTAACAAGGCCGACACGGCGGGCCGCAATCACGACAAAGATCTGCAGGTTTAACATGGGCGCCGGTCACGCGGCCTGACCCCTGATACCAGGGTCCCCGGGTGAACACATGTGTGACTGAGGCTCTGGGGGAAGCGCCTGTGTTGTTATGGGCTGAAAGTGCGCAGGCATCGCTGGGTTTTGAAAGTGGAGACAGCTGGTACCGGATTTCCTTATGATTAAGTTCTTATCTGTGTGTCATATCGCTTGTGTAAATATTCTTAGTATTCAGCCTGCAAAGTGTCCCGGCGTGCGCACTCCCGTTCTCTTTTGTGTTCTCGAATAAACGTCGAGGTTTTGAGAGGTTTAAGACTAACGCCACAGGACTCGAAAATCTAGGTTTATAGTGTTTACTTTCGGAAGTCTGCGTTCAACAATTTTTTTTTTAAGTCCTCTGAATAAACATGTTATCAAACAGTTATAAAGTGAAGCCTTTGCATTTACAGTCTTATAATGAACACTTTTATACACGTGATATATGTCTGGAACGTTACAGCCTTGTAGTGAGCCTTTCCCCTCTCGCAATTTTGGGCTTCTTTAGGAACCAAAAATGCGCATGCCCATAATATTCTTATTCTCAAGGCACATAAACCACCACATAGAGCGATCCCTCCCATATAAACACGTGTTTTGACCATAAAGGCAAAGCCAAGCACCACATTGCCTGCTATTTACATATATATTGCAAAACGGGA
>NC_091579.1:14994604-14997104 GCF_042767895.1 Penaeus vannamei
TAAGTGTGAGAGAGAGAAAAAAAAATGTATGTGTGTATGTGTGTGTGTGAGAGAGAGAGAGATAGAGAGAGATAGAGAGAGAGAGAGAGAGAGAGAGAGAGAGAGAGAGAGAGAGAGAGAGAGAGAGAGAGAGAGAGAGAGAGAGAGAGAATAAGAGAGAGAGAGAGAGAATGAGAATGAGAGAGAGTGAGAGAGAGAGAGAGAGAAAGAGATTATATAATTTCGATTAAGGACTTAGAGATGGGGGATGTCGGGCCTTGCGATGCAGTGCGAGGAGATAGCATCGCAGGAGCCTTGTTTGTGCGGTCGGAGCGGCCCTCCTTCCGTCACCTCGCGCGCGGATGTTGCGTAAGATCGACCTCGTTGGGTTGAGAGTAATGTTGAACAAATATATTCACACACACACACACATGTGTGTGTATATCAGTGTGTGTATGTATGCATGCATGCATGTATGTATGTATGTATGTATGTATGTATGTATGTATGTATTTATGTATATATGTATGTATGTATGTATGTATTTATGTATATATATATATATATATATATATATATATATATATATATATATATATATATATATATATATATATAGGGCCGAGTGCTAGAAGGGTCAGTGTCCAAAAATGGCAATTTTGAGATAAGCCTATTCATCGATCTGGATTTATTTTGTATCTGTTATAAAGGCTAATATCATCAGTGCTTTGATGGCATCAGCATTGTCATCAACATTACTTTTAAATCCAATTCACTGAAAATCATATATCACAATACGTGACTGATTGCCACAAATGGCAGCATTTTGAATGCATAGCAACGGGAAGCTTCAGGTTAGCCGCTTTTACTATTCTATATTTTCCTTGAAGTCAATATGCCATTTTCAGTATAAAGGAAATATATTTTACAGTTATAGAAAGGAAAAATAAGCTTGATGTGAAAGTACTACAGGATTATTATCAAATAATTCTTAATTTTTTAAGCCTTATGGCTTACAAATATAAGACCTTTAGAAATCGAATTAGCACGATTTTTTAACATCAGCAGCAGTAAATTGCTTATAATTTATAGATTAATCAGCCAAAAAAAGCATTTTTGAAACGTTTGTGTTGAAAACACTAGAATAAAAAATGTTTCTCGTTTTGAAAAATAATCGTTATTTTCGTTAGGTACAAAAGGGATTGGTTTAATGCAATACAATTTAATTGGTAACAGAAAAAGACCATTTCGTGAATTATTATTGGATGAATTTCAATTAATAACGTAACGGCATTTTTCTCAGCATTTAGTTTACGGCCCTTCTTGTTCTCGGCCCTGTATATATGTATATATATATATATATATATATATATATATATATATATATATATATATATATATATATTTGTATATATATGTATAAATATATATATATATATATATATATATATATATATATATATATATATATACACTTTTATGTATATATGTATTCACACACACACACACACACACACACACACACACACACACACACACACACACACAGGTTGATAAATTTGAATATGGTTCTAGTCTCTGAAAATGACCTGGGTCTGGCGTCAAGGAGCCGCTTATTAAAATATTGCTTCGTTTCTCATTTTTTCTGCAATAAAGCACTTGCAACCCACACAAGGGTCAGTAATTAGTTGTGAAAAAATACTAATAAAAAATCCCTTCATTTCGCTATATGTCACGTCCTTAGAGGATACAAAATTCTTCATAGCTTGAAATCCATTTTTTCCTCGTGGAATTCGGTAATTTTTACAAACCCAGATTAGAAACGGAGAGAGGGAGGATAAAGGGAGAGAAAGTGAAATGAAGAGTTAAAGCTCGGATTCTCCCGGGTGAAATGCGTCTCGTCATCCAAAGTAATGCCTCGCCGTCATATAATGAATTTCTGTCATGTCATGGCACGAGAAAAAAGGTGTTATTATCACATACCAGAAGTACCGAATTATCTTAGATTCTTTGGCCCTCGCGACTCCGGGAAAATGGACGTGGACGAAGATACTTGGATACCGCCTGGAAAGGAGTTCAGACGGATAAAACTCTGTGTGCTCGTTCTTAATGTGCTCGTAATAGTAATCTCTCTCTTTCTCTCTCTGTCTCTTTTTCTCCACTCTCTCCCTATGTATTTATGTATATCATGTATATATATAGCAATCTATCTCTGTCTCTTCCTCTCTCTCTCTCTCACTCCTCGTTTTCCTTCTCTCACGTTCTCAATAACTCCCTATCTCCCTCCCTCTCTGCCTTTCACCCTCCTTCCCTCCCTTTCACCCTCCTTCCCTCCCTCCCTCCCTCCCTTTCACCCTCCTTTCTTCCCTCCATCCCTCCCTCCCTTTCACCCTCCTTCCCTCCCTCCCACTTATATATCCAAACAAACCAAGGTGCGTGTAGGGGGACCCTCCTCCCCATACCTGAGCAAAAAATCCAGACCTAGATCTTCATTTGCAAGGCGTGACTGGAGGCGACAGCC
>NC_091579.1:15029604-15034604 GCF_042767895.1 Penaeus vannamei
TTGAAATACCGAAGGCTTTCAAGCGTATAGCCACCAAGGTTATTAATTTTTTCTTATACCTTATTTGTCTTTCATTTTCTTTCTTTTTTTGTGTGTGTGTCTGTGCATTCATGTGTATTATTTTATATGTATTACTTCTCTTCAATTTCCGTATTACTCACGCCATTCCATGACAGTTATTCGTATTTTTCTTGTTTTCATTCATCCTGCGCTCTATCTTTCATCCTTTATTCTGACTCCTCCTTCCTTCTTTCTTGTTTAATTGCATTTCCTGTTAGTTTCCAGTTCCGCCATTTCCCACCTTGTCCCATTGAATATATACTTCCTCCTCTCTTTATCCGCCTTGTCCAGTGGGATTTCTCTCATCCTCCTTACCCAGCCACTTCCTCCTAATCCAAAGGGTCCTGTTTCACTGACTGCAGGATTCGCGGCTTCCAACGGGCGTCTGCCACTGGATAAAGGATTTTAAAATCTGATATCCTACAGTCAAGCACAGCCGCATGTGCAAGAGGAAAGGGGGGGGGGGGGGGGGGAGTTGCGGTGGGAGGTGGAGGTAGTGGGGGAGGGGGAAAAGTGAGAGAAAGAAGAGGAGGTGGAGGAGGAGAAAAAGAAGAAGAAGAAGAAAAAAAAAAAGAAGAAGGAGAAGGAGAAAGAGTAGGAGAAGGAGAAGGAGAGGGAGAAGGATGAGGAGGAGCTGTGAAGGAGATGATAAAAGGGGAGAGAAATAGGAAGGATAATGGACAGGTGGAGTTGAATGGGGATGGGAAGGAAAGAAAGATGAGAAGTGAAAGGGGTGAGAGGAGGGATAAAGAGGGAGGAAAGAGGGAATTGAGAAGGAGAGAGAGAGGAGGGGAGGACAGGGATAAGAAGGGATAAGAAAGAAGGAGGACTGGACGGAGAAGAGGAGGGACAGGGAGTGCGGGAGGATGCCGGGGGGTTCCTAGTTACAGCTTTGTAAATACATATTCCTGTCGCCGTCCATCAGATCATGTGTAGGACCTAAGGATATCCCGAGAGGATCGCCGGACCTCCTGCTGGGTAATGGAAAGTTGATTCTTTACGTGCGAGTTTTTTCTTCTTCTCTGACTGAAAAATATGTTCTTTATTTATTTATGTACTTTTACTCTCTCTCTCTCTTTGTCTGTCTGTTTGTCTGTTTGTCTCTGTCTGTCTCTGTCTCTGTCTTTGTCTCTGCCTCTGCCTCTGCCTTTGCCTCTGTCTGTCTCTGTCTCTGCCTGTCTCTCTCTCTCTGTATGTGTGTGTCTGTATGTTTTTCTCTCTCTCTCTCTCGCCGTCTCTTTAAATTCTTTTGGTCTTCCCTCCCCCACCTTCCATCTGCGCCCTCCCCCTGCCGACATAAAAGGAAAGATTTAGAAGAATAAACAGAACATACACACTCAAAACAAAAACAAAAATAGAAAAAAACCCGCAAGATTAGATAACATCCTTGCCAAAAAAAAGTGGTCTTAGTATTCTGCGTCGGTTCCTAAAAACACACACACAAAAAAAGCACAAACAAAGAGAATAAAGCGAGAGACAAAAATATCGACTTCACAGACGAGTCTATAAGGAGTGAGGAAAGACAGTAGAATTTCTACCTCTGCCGAATTTGGCGCTGATATCTGGCGCGGGCGGGATGCGGGCGTTCGTCATTGTCCGCCCGGATCTATTTTTCATTCCTATTGATACATGATAGGATCTCGTGGTTTGTGTTTGTTTGTTTGTTCGATTTTTTTTCTGGGGGGGAGGGAAGGGGGGTTATTTCTCTCGGGGTCTTGTCTTTCGTTCGATCTGTGTGTGTCTGTCTGTGGGTTTCGTTTCTTTCTTTCTGTCTTTCGGTCTGTCTGTCTGCGAATGTCTGTATCTCTGCCTCCCTCCCTCCCACCCACCCACCTACCCTCCGTTCCCAAGTCTCCCGATTATTTATTTTCAGCATGCTTGACCTCCTCGCCACAAGAGCTTTAAGGTAAACAACGCGAGTAGGGGAGGGGGGAGAGGTGGGTAAAGGGGGGGAGTGCTTCGGACGAGGTAGGGGAGGGAGAGGGGGGCAGAAGGGGGTGACTGTTAGGGGGAAGGAGTGAGGGGAGGGGGAGGGGGAGGGGGCGGAGAGTCCCCGAGACAGAAGGACTCGCGGCCAGAGGCAAGCTTTTAATTAGAGAGAGCATCGCCAGGCGGGAGATTCCTTCACGAATTTAAAGGGCATTCTCCACCTCGAGCTCGTTTGTCAATGGTTTCAAATGGCGCTGCCTTTTAGTCATTTGTAGGATCTGCGGGTTTTTAGATCTGGGTTTTTAGGTGTTTAGTTTGTTTAAATCTTTCCAGGTTCTAGGGTGTGTGTGTGTGTGTGTGTGTGTGTGTGTGTGTGTGTGTGTGTGTGTGTGTGTGTGTGTGTGTGTGTGTGTGTGTGTGTGTGTGTGTGTGTGTGTCCTCGCGTTTGCGTGCGCACACTTCGCACGCCTGTCCGCCCTTCGTGCGTCCCCCGCCGTCCCTGAGAACTAGCCCGTCCGGCAGTCAAGTCGGGCCGGCCCGTCACCCTCAAATGCTTCGGGATGACAAATGACGCCCACTTGGCGCCTTGACCGCCCACCGATCAGCGCCGCTCAACCCGTCGCAGCTGCGGGCGCCGCCTCCTCGCACCTGTTCTTCGGGCAAAAACCTGTATCCGCTTCCAGCTTTAGAGACTGATGTCATTAGTTGCTCGATTTTGAGACTCTTGCTCAGTGCGCCGCCTTATCTCGGGCTGATCCTCAATTTAAGTTTCTTCTAATTCGCGCGAGATCATGCCGATGTTAATGGGCCTTGTCAGCAGGAGAAGCCTCAATGACACTCGGAAGGACAGCCCGGCCATTAGAGGACTGCCAGAGCCACAGCAAACCTCCCGAAACTAGGATTTAACAATTACAAACAAATGCGAACAATGATAAGCAGACACAAAGAAATACAAGAAATGGCAAACAAATTAACCATCAGTACACCGAGAGAACGAAAAAGTACGGAATTCTCAAGGAGACCCAGAAGCAGAGGAGACACACGTCGGAGGCTCTGAAAATATCATCTGTCAGAATCCCCAAGGATCATCAGGCCATAAACAGTGTTGCTATTCAGAAAGAACCACGAGGGACCAGTCGAGAGCGCAGGAACGCCAGCGAGGAGAGGGAGCCCAAGAGAAGCACCATAGATAATATAATCATCAGCCAGGAAGCGAACCGACAGAATCGCCATTGATAATTCAGTCATACGTTTAAGCCGCGTTAGGTCCTCGGACCCTACCCGCCAGCGAGCCCTTTTAGAATTTCGAGCAGCGAGGCCATCAGCGCCCTATCAAGATCCCCAAGAATGAACCTCAGATGCGACCACTCGGTTATCAGGACCACCAAGACACGGGAGACTATCTGGGCTGCCAGAGGTGGACCCATAGATAGATATCTGTCGACGGACTAGGTAGGCGCTGGGGGTTGTCGTTCTGGAAGGTGGTCCGCGCGGCCGATGATAACAGGGTATCGCCTCTGATGAACCAGACGAGTATATCTGCCAGTTAAGATACCTATCACCACTCGGCGGTCAAAACTAATTATCTAATTTTTCACCTCTATGATTAGTGGCAGGTGAGGACGCGGATATTTTCGTTTTCTTTTTTACCTGAATACGTAATGAATGGGTAGATATAGAGATCATGAGCAACAGCATTATCCCATCAGCTTATGTGTATGTGTGTTTAGAGATATAAGCTCGTTGTGGTGTGCGCTTTTCACGACAAATTTCTCAGGTAGAAGGGATTGTACCAGACGTCTGACCCGCAGGTAGCCTGTGTCCACTCTTAATCAGGGAATAAAGAAAAGTCGTGGCCCTAATAAGACTGGTTCCTGTCACCTTGGTCCTGGATGAGGGTGGGTAGGGAGGGAAGGAGGAAGGGGGAGGGCGTGAGAGATGAAGATCGCTGACGCCACGAGTGAGGCTCTCGTGGTGTGGCGGCAGAGCTGTCATGCGCTAACCGGTGCTCCTGTTCACGTCATAAATCGCGGCTGTGACATGTTATGGTTGAGATGTGGCGTTCTGTGACTATGTTTTACGGTCTTCTTTTCTGTGACACGGTTGGTACGTAGCGTTGTGTGTAGTGCTCGCACTATGGTGAAGTCTGTGAAGGAACTTATGCTGTATAGTGCTTTAATAAGGCATTACTTTGTTTATAAAATAACACCTCGTTTTGCCTATTGAAGGGAGGGAGCAGTGTGAGGCGATGCGTAGGGAGGGAGAAAAATGTTCTACGACTTCAACAACACTGTATACCCATTATCGTCAGCTAATTACTAAGATAACGGGGACGTCCAGGTTGACGTCGACCTTGCAGCGCCCCGATAACAAACTGCGGCCATTAATAGACCCATGTTGTAACCGGGTTTGTGTTAGCCACCCAAGTCGCTTAGCTGTTCCAAAGGGGAGACCGTCCTGAGGGTTGTGGTGGAGCATGGGCAGCGAATGTGACCGTCTCAGGGGTGTTTGAGGGACATGGAGAGCAAATGTACGTTTATTGGTGTGCTTTCTAGTGTAGAGCCTTGGCCATAATGGAGCAACTATCAATACTCAGGCTACCCAAGTAGTCTCCTTCAAGGTAGCACATCAGGGGGACTTTAATGACTGGGGCTGTCTAAAATAGAGGGGCGGAGGTTACCCAAGCGCCCCCAGGGTGAGGGGAACCAACAGGCAGCAAACGTGCGCGTGGCATGACGAACGGCCGCCTCCCCGTGATAAGTGGCGGAGCCTTGATGGAGCGTGACGTGTAATGATCGGGCGCCTCGGGTGACGGGGCTCTGGGCTCGGTTCTGTTGTTTTAGTGTTGGTCTTTTTGGGTTCGCTTTGGAAATCTATTCTTCATCCTCGTCATTTACCTACATTGTTTTTTTTATTTAGCTTTGTCATTTGTTTTTTCCTTGGCAGTTCCAAGAAACGTTTTTTTTCTCTCTCTCTCTATCCCTCTCTTTACGCTCCCTTTTGTTCCATTA
>NC_091579.1:15039604-15042104 GCF_042767895.1 Penaeus vannamei
GAGAGAGAGAGAGAGAGAGAGAGAGAGAGAGAGAGAGAGAGAGAGAGAGAGAGATGAGCGAGAGAGAGAGAGAGAGATGAGCGAGAGAGAGAGAGAGAGATGAGCGAGAGAGAGAGAGAGAGAGAGAGAGAGAGAGATGAGATGAGAGGAGATGAGATGAGATGAGATGAGATGAGATGAGATGAGAGATGAGAGATGAGAGATGAGAGATGAGAGAGAGAGAGAGAGAGAGAGAGAGAGAGAGAGAGAGAGAGATGAGAGATGAGAGATGAGAGATGAGAGATGAGAGATGAGAGATGAGAGATGAGAGAGAGAGAAAGAGAGAGAAATTCTCTGATGACAATCAGCACAAAAATATTTATATTTCGGTAAGACTAATATAAAAAATGAATACAGATGTTCCAAAAGCCATTTACAACAAATGACAAAACCAGTTCCTAGTAATTAAGTTTTACCTTTAAAGATAAGTGAGTTTTTAAAGCAAAGAATCCATGTCAAAAGTGTGTGTTTTATCAATTACAGATTAGAAGAACGCAGAACAAGAACAGATTAACAAGATGAACAAAACGAAACCAATGTTATGACAAACTTTAACCCGCAGCTTCTCTCCTACGGTAACTGAAAGCGGTGACCTCGCGAGGCTTATGATTGCATCAGGCAAAGGAAAAGTTAAAAGTTATATCATATCTGGCACTAATCAGACCGATTTAGCACGGTCTTTTAAGCGGTTCAGAACGAAACGGGAACGTCTGGTTCCCTTTTCCCTTCTGCTTTTTTGTGTTTTAGTTTTATGAAAGTCCGCGAGAGGGCCAGAAAAAAAGCTTTACGGATGCTTCTTGATTCTCTTCGAATTGAGGAACACGATTGAAGTGATTTCGTTTCTGTTGCAATTGTTTCGGATGATGATTTTCACAATAATCTCATTAATTCGAAGTGTAAGATATGTAACGAACATGCGCATTGTAATTGCTTCACTATGGCAGACATCGCCGAATGACGTGAAATCTGAATCCGCATTTGAAAATATACAAATTAGACTCCGTCCATCGAATATATTAAATTTCATAGATTAATAGAAGCTGTTAATGAAAAAACAACTTTTTTTCCTTTTATCAATTAAAACCACAGGTCAAATATTTGTAAAGACGGTTTATTACTCGTGTTGATAAAACAAAATTGTTTCGTGATGATGGAAAACCACCGGAGATGAATTCCACTTCTGGATATTCTTTTTTACTCCCTTCAAGTCCAAATTTCCTTATAAGGTCAAGGATATACACAAGAACAATATGGCAGGATATAATCATTAGTCTCGCATTCCATTCACAATCCTTTCAAGAAAAAAATGGCATCGGTGTGTCGGAAAAATGCCGATCATTTATCAGATTATTTCGTGATCTGTCATATGACCGAATGTATGTCATGTGGATAAGTATTTTGCGAATACAGAATTGAAAGGTTGACTATAATATTTACAAGCCTTTAAACGAAACTTTTTAACATGTAGACGGTATTGAGGGTATAATTTCTAATATGATGTTTATTTTTTCCCAGGTGAGTGCGTGGCCGAGTAGATGAAATGGAGAGGAGACAGGTAAGATTTTCTTCTTCTACTTCTTCATTTTACTTTCAGCATTTTTTACATGCCCCTTTTCTCTCTCTCTCTCTCTCTCTCTCTCTCTCTCTCTCTCTCTCTCTCTCTCTCTCTCTCTCTCTCTCTCTCTCTCTCTTTTTTTTTTTTTTTTTTTTTTTTTTTTTAGACATCCCGCCTACAGCATTCCGTTCCACAGGTGATCCTCATTTAGGCGAATTGCATTCATTTCTTACGCGCCTTTGGTATGTGTGTCTGTTTTTCGTGTATATGTGTGCGTGTATATGGTTACTATTCACACCAGATGTATACATGCGTATGCGTATTCTTGTTTGGATACATGCAAAAATTCCTGAATACACAGTACGATGAAGAGGCGCATCTTCACACACAAGTTACGAGGGTTCAGGTGTCGCTGCGATCATGTAAGTCAGCCGGTTTATTGCAAGCCGTCCGATAGCTCATAGGCGGAACGCGCATCAGACAGCCGGATCAGAGAAAGCCGGAATCAAGCATTCGGATCAAATGAAGCCGGATTAGAGGAGGCCGGATAAGCGAGTCGTTTTCCGATAACTCCTCTTATCTGAATTTCCAATAACTGTCCTCTTCAACGGCCCGTAATATCACCCTGTCGAGGCTACCGCCGTGCGATTAAATGAAGAGATATTTCTATTGTTTTTTCTAAAGATACTGATTATTTAAGCCGGATTTAAACCCCGCTCGACCTCGGGAAACTGATAAGCTTTTGGACTGGATGGCTCAGGCGAGGCTGGATTTTACGGTGTTCAGATTTTTTAATTGTTTTAATCTTGGTTGAAGTATCCGAATGTGTGTGTGTAGCAAAGAGGGGGTTTGGTTTTTGTTTCGGCAGTGATCTCTCACTCTCTCTCACTATCTCTCTTTCTCATT
>NC_091579.1:15064604-15067104 GCF_042767895.1 Penaeus vannamei
CTTTCGTCTCTCTTTTTTCATTTCTTTATTGTTTTTTTAACTAAAATTGGGTAAATTGCATTAAACAGCGTAAGTTGTTTCGGTTGTTTCAGTTGCTGCAAAGAACCGAAAATTGTGTCTATTCTTTTCACTGGATCTAGATCCATGTTACTAATGCAACAGCTGTCACAGTCGGTTGTGCAAAAGTTTTTTTTTATTGGATTTTACGAAATACAATTCTCACAAACACTATTACTAGTAATTATAGATCTTATGAACAAAACCGAGGTGTTGTACTCGACAATTAGGTAGTATTTAGCTTTCAGAGTATCGAACTTTCCTTTTCGTTTCATGCTGTGCAAAGTATTTTTTTCTTTTTAATTCGCATTACTGAAAGTCGGCATTGGTACCTTGACGAGCCTTTTAAAGAGCAACAAGCCATTTAGCACGACCGACACCTTCCTCCTGCTGTGCGAGGCTAATAAAACGGTTTAGCCGGTGTTTGCTGTCTAGAAAGAAGACGAAGAGGAAGGAAAAACGAAAGGGAAAGGGAAGGGGAAGGGGCAAGAAGATGGGGAGGGAGAGAGGGAGGCAGGAATTACCTACATCTTCATCATCGTGTGCAGGATGAATCCTTGATGAGTCATTGTGAGGGAGAATGATCGCCAATTGGACGAATGAAGCACGCGCGAGGATTACCATTACATAATTAAGATTTTGGAGAAACACTTCAGGCGCCCCAGGCAGGCAGACCTCCGCCTCGTGGGTTATCCAGTCCTCCGCATTTAAATAAATCTCTATTAGTCGGTAATAAAAGCTCTCTTGTGCCTATCACTCGTCGGAACAGCCCCGCCAGCTGTTCGTCAGGGACAGTCTTGTTTTCTCTTATCGGCGGCTGCAACTTTCTCAATTAACTCCTGCTATTTATTGTGTTGCTTGCAATGGCGCATGGAGGAGCCGGAGCGCAGATGCGAGATTGCCTTACTTAGAATATCGAAGGCTCCGTGTAGACAGAGATCGGGAATGTCCACACGAGATGACACTTTGGCTAGTTAAATTTTTTCGCTAAAATGATATGCAAAGTATTATGGAAATTGATGCGAAATCCCGAAAATATTCAAACGCTGAATTTAAGCATCAAGGAGAAAGGATGTGGACAGGGTAGCAGAAGGCTAAGGAGATCACCGAATGTAAACACGAGGCTTGGGGACAAGCCACAAAAGCATAGGAGTCGAATGTTATTAGGATATATGTGATCTTACTCTGCGTTTGTTGTTCCATTTTTCTATCAGGGGTTTTGTTGTTGGTAAGAGTTATCGCTCGGTCTTGCCTTTCTTGCGTTGTGCAGTAGGCAGTTGGACGAGCTTCTGTAATTGCCACAAGGTTTCATTGCCTTCCAGACTTTTCTGTTTATGTTTGCGGCCGTTTTGCTTGAATTTATTCCATAAGATTCCGTTCTTAACACAATTACTTGACATACTACATCTATTTTCTTGTCAGAAGGTGACAGTTTAATGGGCAACAGGTTCTACGCTATAATTTGATGGCTTTTAAAATCTGACATGAAGTCTTTGCTTCTTCAGCTCTCTCCCAGCCCCCCCCCCCTGTCTCGGACTCTCCTTATGCGTCGTCAAGTTACGATCTCCCATCTTTTGTTTCTTTTCCCGGTTTATCCTTTCTCTTTTCTAAAAGAAAGATAAAATCGTGTATGGAATCCGAGTCGCCGTGAAGCCGTGAACGCTACCCGCCTTTTCCTCCTCTCCCGTGTATCTCGTGCCGTAAACGATGTCACTTTCCCTCACGTTCACCGGTATCTTTACCTGGACATACGGCGGGCAGTGGTTGATGGGAAGAAAGGAGGGGTTTTGGGGTCACAGATGGCTCACTTGTGGCCAGCTGCCACCAAGGTCAAAAGCAGAATGTGAGGTTATGACGTCACAGATGGCTCACGTGAGGCTAGCAGGCAGCAAGGCCAGAGGCAAACTGTAGAGGTTTTGAAGTCACAGATGGCGCGCATATAGCCAGCTAGTACCAGGGTCAAAGGCAGAGAAGCTAATTGTACTGAGGTATCTAGTTGACATTAACAGACGGGATCACCCACAAGGAAACAAATATTTGAGGAGACGATTTGGACAAGACTGACGCCAGAGAGAATGTACCGGCTGAAGAAAGTGCAATCGATCGCTAAAAAGCTTTTAAGAGATTTTGCTTAGAGAATATGGTTGTTGTGAGGTCAGATGCAGTGTATCAGTCAATAAGAGATGTTTGTTTATGGGCAAATGGGAGCACATTTAAACTTGAACTTTGTAAAAAAATATATATATCCAGGTCTTGTTCCAGTTTATGCTTGGGTTAATTTATGAATGAAAATCTGAGTAAGAAGCCCTTGGATTTTTTTCTTTCCTTTTTAGATCGATTCAGGGCATGGCTGGTCAAAGAAACGGGTCTCTAGGATTTCGGGGGAGCAGTGATAGAAAGTTTAGTCAGTGGGAGATAGACGACGTTTGTGGCCGGGTTGAAG
>NC_091579.1:15079604-15084604 GCF_042767895.1 Penaeus vannamei
GCACGGAGGCCAGAGGGTCTTCAGCCACACGTCTGTCGGCGCTGATGACGATGATCCCGCCGCGACGTCGAACTCACTGAGGATTAAAGAAAAGCGCCGGACGGAAATTTGCATGCGAGGCTCCGGTGAACTCTCTGCTGTTGATTGCTGCCCTTGGCTTGTGTTCTTACTATCGGGCGGGGCATGAGTGGGATTCGATGGAGACGATCTGATGAGAGAGAGAGAGGAAGGGAGGGAGAGAGAATGAGTGAAAGAGAGAGAAAGAGAAAGAGAGAGTGGGAGTGAGAGTTTGTATGTATGCGTGTATGTGTTTATTTTTTATTCTATTTATTTACTTATTAGTGTGTGAATGTTTTTTGTGTATGTTTATTTGTTATTTACTTTATTGTGTGTGTGTGTGTGTACGCGCGCGCGCGTGCGTGCAGATTCCTGTTGTGTCGTTTATATCTGGTTATCATCAACTGCAGCATGCTTGTTCCAGCGTCGCAGAGGAGACGCAGCTTGCCAGCACAGAGACAGCAGCATTCGTGCGCTGATTAATCAAGAGATAATAAGTGTTGTCGCTGTTCATTTGTTTTGGTCTTGCTGTGCCGGGGTAGCAAGACCCGACATCATTATGGCTTCATATTGCTGTATCACCGCGTTATGTGTCCGCGGTACATGTTTAGGATAACAGCTGATTGTGGTCTCATGAGGAGGGGCCGAGCCGAAGGACGTCGGCGAATAAAGCTGGAGGAAGAGACGACGCTGCAATCTTCCATCTCGCGGCTTTGTATCTTAACATTCTTTCGTCTCATTAGCAGAAAATTACAGACAAAACCGCAGCGGGACGTGTTGCTCCCGTGCGTCGGCTTTTGTTGTCCTCTGCGGGTCCTGGGGGGAGGGGGCGGGCGGGGGAGAAAGGAGGGATGGGAGTTCTCTCTCTCTAGTTTTTTGTTTACGTCTGTCTGGCTGGCTGTCCGTCTCTTTGTCTTCCCGTTTCTGTTAGTCCGTCAGCCTCTCCCTCTCCTTCTCTCCCTCCCTCCCTCCCTCCCTCCCTTTCCCTCTCTCTCCCTCTCTCTCTCTCTCTCTCTCTCTCTCTCTCTCTCTCTCTCTCTCTCTCTCTCTCTCTCTCTCTCTCTCTCTCTCTCTCTCTCTCTCTCAGAGAGTATTATTACGCTTCTCACGAATTGTCAAATTGACTTGCTCTTTCTCCCATTTTTCTTTTAGTTCTCACTCATTCTAATTTTTTTTCTTTTTTTCCCATCCCTGTCATTCTTTATTCAAATTACTGTTCTTAGAGAATTATTTTATAGTATTATCAGTGTCATTAGTGTTTTATAGTAATTTCTATCATCATTTGATTTATTTACATGTAAGGATTATCTGCTTTAAAGATAAAACTGTCTACAATTGTCTGCCATTTTTAGAATCGTGATTATTCTCAACAGAAAAACGAGGAGTTAGCATCATCACTGTTAGTTTTTCTTACGTCCTTTGATAAAAAGAAATAAATAATCATCATATACATATGCCTCTCGTCAAAGGCATAATCACGGCGAGAAGGAGAGTGCCTGGGAAAGAGAGAACAAATCATAGAGTAAATTTCACGAATACCAATTTAATTTCCTTAATGGTTTTACCTTAATGACACGATCCTTCACAAAAGAGCCTGTCATCGTTATTAATTGCGTTGTTGACACCTTCGTCAGCCAGATCTTGTCTCTCCGTTGCGTGGCGATCGGCGAAAGTACATTGGCATTGCAGAGGATGCGATAACGACAGCTGTGATAGTACAGATAGCGATAATGATACGGGTGGTGATAATGATGGTTTTGGTGGTGGTACTTGTAGTTATGGTAATGGCAACGGTTATAGGAATAATGATGATGATGGTAATAATGAATGATACTACTACTAATAATGATAATAATAATAACGATAATAATAATAATGATAATAAAAATGATAATAATAAGTGTAATGAAAAGAAAAGTAATAACAGTAATAACAAAATAATAGTAATGATAAGAATAACAATAATGATAATATCAATGGTTATGATGATAATAACAGTCACAACAATAATAATACCAATAACAAAGCGAAGGTAGTAATGATAATCATGAGTATTGAAAATACTGAGAACATACTGCAGCGCTATTACATATAATGATGATGCCTATGAATATGAAAATAATTGATTATTGATTTTTTTTCCTTTTCACACAGGTTAGTGACGAGGTTGCGAGGGCGCTCTGTCCAGGAGGAAGCGGTGAGTAACAGCTTCTTCATCTTAGATTTATCTCGATTTCATTTGTTATTTTGGTCGTAACTTTTGATTGATTGATTGATTTTTGGTAGATTTCATTTGTTATCCTGTGCGTGATTTTTTTATGTATCAATTTTTATTCTATTTTTTATTTTTTGGTAGATTTCATTTGTTATTCTGTGCGTGACTTTTTTATGTATTCATCTTTTATTTTATTTATTTATTTATTTTTTTTTGGTAGATTTCATTTGTTATTCTGTGCGTGACTCTTTTGGGGGGTTGTGATTAGGCAATTTATAATTTAGATGTTTCCTGTGGAAGACTCGTAGGGAATGTCTAAGATGACCGCTTAGAATTCCCTCTCGTTCACCATAGACCTCGCCTATAATGAAATGGAATTTAAGATGCTAAGAGATGTTAATGAGGTATAATCCAACTGATTTCGGAAGTATTCCAAGATTTTCGGCCTTGTAGATGGACATAATTGGTAGGATCCGAGTTTTTTTGAGGGAGGGGGGGGGGTCGGAAGGGACTGTCCAAATGTGGTCTTTGTAGAAAAACTTTCTCTACCAGATTCCTAGATTTAAGAAAAAGTTGAAAGAAGGCCGGATGCTGGAGGAAATGTGGTCTCTAAATCCCATAGCCCACTAATCAACAAGAAAGAACAGTTCAGTGTTATAAGTGCCCGTGCCTTTGATATTATGGCACAGGAAGCAGAAACATATATATTTTGAGAAAGAAGTATAGAACACCTTAATTACCTTCGTCAAAAGACCAAAGAACATTAGACAAATAAGGAATAAAAAAGTCATGTCCGCCCCTCTATCCAAAAGTTTGAAAGAAGAAAAAGAATAAAATAAAGATAAAAGAAACATAATAAGAAATCCGTATTCATGTTGACAAATGTAGAAAGGTATTAAAGAGAATGAATACCTTCACAATACAAGAGATGTATCTGACCGGCTTCGAATGTATCTTCGTCAGAAATACATGTATTTCTGACGAAGATACATTCGAAACCGGTCAAATACAGCTCTTGTATTGTAAAGATATTCATTCTCTTTCATAACTTTCTACATAATGAGAAAATAAAAAGAATTTGAAAAAATAGAATTTAGGTTAAAAAAATAAAAGGAAACGAAAAACAGACGGGAGAAGAAGGAAGAGTAACAGCAGAAAAAAAGAAGACTAACGAGGAATAAAAGGAGCAGAAAGAGAAGTAGAAGAAATAGAGTAAAAACAATAGGATGAAGACCGAAGCAACTTCTCTCTCGAAAAAGGAAGCCGACCTATAATGGCCGAATATAACGAGATGATTAGCCTCACTCATTAGAAGATCATTAGAGACTTATTACACGGGCAACCTCCAGTCAGACAAAGTACCCAGGCACCATTTCGTCACACCCCATTACTCTGACGGTCTTCGGATGAACACCGTCAAGGGTCGAAGTAGTATTCCTAAAAGAACAATGGGAAATATAATGCACTGAACGCCGTAAGCGATCAATTTTTTTTTTCTTTTTTTCTTTTTTTTTGTCAAAACGAATAATAAATAAAAGAAAAAAAATGGTGAAGACATCGGCAGATATCGAGTCTCTTGAATCACTTTCACAGACCTCAAGATGTATCCATATATGTGTGTGATCCGCTGTCTTCACTCTTCATCCATGACCTCTGACCTCCCCCCGCACTCACCTTCACCCACACACGCTTTTATCGTTATCTCGTCCTTCCTTTGATAACGAGGCTCGTTGGGGCCGGCGCGCGTGCCTGGGCTTCGAGGAGAATTTCGATCCAATTAAGGGTCTCATTATTCTGTGTTTAAAAGCAGCGAGATGTTTTTTTCTAGTTTCTTTTTTTCTTGTTTTTCTTCTTCGCCTTTCTCTTCTTCTCTGCCTTACTCTTACTGTCACCTCTTCCTTCTCCTTTTGCTTCTACTTCTCTGTCTTAGCTTTAGCCTCCCTCTTCTTAATCCTCCACCTCCATCTCTCCGTCCTCCTCCTCTTCCTCTTTCTGCTCCTCCTCCTCTTCCACTTCTCCACCACTCATTCCTATTCCCCCTTCTCCTTCTTCATCATCTCCTCCTATTCCTCCACCACTTCCTCGTCTTCATCCACATCCTCGCCCTCCTCTACCTCTTCCTCCTCCCCCTCTTCTTCTTCCTTTTCCCTTGCATCACCACTCCCTCCTCCACCTTCACTCTTCTTCATTCTCCTCTTTTTTTTTCCTTCTCCCCTCCTCTCCCCTCCCCTCCCCTCCCCTCCCCTCCCTCCCTCCCTCCCTCCCTCCCTCCCTCCCTCCCTCTTCCTCTCCTTGAGTTCCCGTCAGGTGTTCACGACTACGACCCTGTTTTAAGGCACTCGAAACCGGATAATGAGATGCTCGCTTATCCGGCCGCCGGCTATCGCGTCTATCGTGTCGATCGGGCCGTCGATGCGAAAGGGGATTCAGAATCGCTCTTTTATCGCGCTAAAGAGATTGTTTGTTTGTGGGGCGGTCGGGTTATCAGATGGCCGTGTTTGGGCTCGGGTATGTTCGGTGTCGTCGTCGAGTGTGTTTGTTTGTTTGTTTGTGTGTGTGTGTTGGAATGTGTGTGTGTGTGTGTGTTTGTGTCTGTGTGTGTTGGAATGTGTGTGTGTGTGTGTTTGTGTGTGTGTGTTGGAATGTGTGTGTGTGTGTTGGAGTGTGTGTGTGTGTTGGAGTGTGTGTGTGTTTTGGAGAGCGTGTGTGTGTTGGAGTGTGTGTGTGT
>NC_091579.1:15099604-15102104 GCF_042767895.1 Penaeus vannamei
TCCCTCTCCATTTCCCTACCCCTCCCTCTGCGTAACCCGTACCTGGCCCCCCAACATTCCACTTTTTTTTTTTTTTTTTTTTTTTACTTTATTTCCCTCCCCTCTGTCTGTACTTTTTTATCCCCTCCCTTTTGCCTATCCCATCTTCTCTCAATCCCCTACGCTACTGCCTGTTTCCCCGCCTTCCATTCCTTCCCCACCTTCTCTCTATCCCCTCCCTCAACCTTCACTCAGCCCTTCCCCTCTGTTCTCATTCCTCTCCTCCTTTCCTAACCCTCTACCTTCCCCTCCCCTCTTCCTCTTCCTTTCCTCTCCTCCCCTCCCCTCCCATCCCCTCTCCTCCCCTCTCCTCTCCTCTCCTCTCCTCTCCTCTCCTCTCCCTCTCCTCTCCTCCCTCCCCTCCCCTCCCCTCCCCTCCCCTCTCCCTCTCCTCTCCTCCCCTCCCATCCCCTCTCCTCTCCTCTCCTCTCCTCCCTTCTCTTCCCCTCTCCCCCTCCTTTCCCCTCCTTCCGACGCCGACACCAAATTCGTTGCAGAATCTGTCGGTCGATGAACAGGGATCCGAAGGCGCGCGGGCAGACAAATCGACTTGACCTTCAGTTGGTTATTGACGATTATCGGGTAAGTTCCCGAACGCGCGTCGGGTCCTAATGAGAGGAGGGGGGGCGAGGGGGGAGTAAGGGGGGTGAGGGGGGTTTCGGTTCATTTGTTTCATTTCTTTGTGCTTTGTTTGTGTGTGTGTTAGTCCTTTCTTATTTTGTCACAGTCTCATTTGCTCTCTCTCACTTTCTATATGATTCTCTTTTCCTTTTCTCTTCTTCCTCTTTCTCTTTTTTTTCTTTCTTCTTTGCTTCCTTCCTTCCTCCCCCCTCCCCTTACCTCTCTTCCCTCCCATCCTCCCTCTCTCCCTCCCCCCTCATCAATTTTCTTACGCCTTCTCCCCCCTGTCTTCCTGCCCCACTCACGCCCACCCAGAACCCGCCGCCCGTGCCCCGTGGCCGGCGACCACAGCCTCAGTATTCCGAGGGCGCGGGCGTGGGTGTGCGGGGAGACAAGATGCAAAGCCAGCGGGCGACAAGATGGCGTCATTTTCCTCTGTGATTCGCCTCCGAAGTGCGGGATTTTGGCCTTAATGGGATGGAGTGGGGGTGGGTATTGGGGGATGGAGAGAGGGAGGAGGCGGTGTGGGGGAGATGGGGGGATGGAGAGAGGGAGGGGTGGTGTGGGGGAGATGGGGGGATGGAGAGAGGGAGGGGGTGGTGTGGGGAGATGGGGGATGGAGAGAGGGAGGGTGGTGTGGGGAAGATCGGGGGAGGGGATGGGTGAGGTGCGAGGGAGTAGGAGGGAGGGTAAGTGTGGGTGAATCGGAGGAGGGGGTGGTTAGGGTGGGGGAATAGGAAGGAGGGAGAGAGCAGGATGAGGAGGAAGGAGAGTGGCGTTCATGTGAGGGGGATGAGGGGTGGAAGAGGGAGGGGGAGGGAAACGGGGGAGGAGAAGGGTGAACGATGACGACACAATAATTCACAAACGACGCGATGACTCATTGACAGCGGTCGTTGCATGTTGAGTGTCCATGCTAAGAAGAGGAAGAAGAAAAAATAGAAGAGAAAGAGAAAGAAGAAGAAAAAAAAGGAAGAGGAAGAAAAAAAGAGGAAGAGGTAGAAGAAAAAAAAGGTAGACAAAGGCTAAGACTAAGAGGAGGAGGAAGAAGAAGAAGAAGACGAAGAAAAGAGATAGATCAAGCTGTTGACGTAAGATGAGGTTCCATGACAAATCTTACTTCTTTCCTTTTTCTTTCTTTCATTCTTTCAGGATTTTTCTTCCTTCCTTCCTTTATTTTTCTGAATATCACGCAACAGTTCGAAATATTACACCATGCAGATGATAAAAATAAAAATAAATAGAATTGTACAGGAAAGAACACCAGATGTCGGAAAGTTGATTGCAAAATGGCGCGTCTTTGGGAATTCCTCAGACGCCGTGTATAATTATTCTTGTTCCTTAAAATCAACAATGGCGACGGACCGGGCTTATCAGGGGAATCCCCTTTGAAATTTAAGCGCACCTGGGAAACGAAAATCCAAGATACGTTTCCCAAATACGGCTTTTAGATAATTTTGCCGAGTCATTCCCTCTCCGCCATGAGTGATTCTCTTGCGTGAGGCAGAGGAGGAGTATCGAATATATATGCTTTTTATTCTCATTTCTCGTCTGTTTTTTTATTATTTTATTATTATTATTATTATTATTTTTTACCTTGTCAAACGTCTGTAGATAAATGGATATAGGAGAATGGCCTTCGAATGGATTATATCTTTTGTCGGGCCAGAAGCTGCGAACATGCATGTTTAGAATTATACGATAATGCCTTTTATATTTGTTTACCTTCATTTGCCTTCCTTTACTTGCTATTCTTTGTCGAGTGTGTATTCCGTATGGGTCGATTCCTTTCGCTTACCTGTGAAACTCGTTGAAAGTTCACAGACTTCCAACATTTTAG
>NC_091579.1:15107104-15113969 GCF_042767895.1 Penaeus vannamei
TGCCGAGGGAGAAGAAGGCATTCCCGAAGTCCCGAAGTCCCGGAGCGAGTGCCTGGGCTGGCGTGGCGAAAGGGGGGGAGGGGGGGGGGTGTAATGGAGTCGTGGCGCCGGCTGATTGCCCCTTCATCCTGGCAACAACATTTTTCTGGCCGGTGATCTGCATGACAAATTCCCGAGTTTCGAACAGGACTTGGAACCTGAATTATGGATGGGCGCGGCGATGTCTGATTGATTATCATAATCATGTTTTATGATTCGCATTGATTCCAAATATGATTGTCTACTTTGTGTCTCTCTCTCTATCCGCCTATTCCTCTTTCTACCCTTCGTACTCCTCGTCCTCGTCCTCTTCCTCGTTGTGGTCGTATTCGTCGTAGCCGTTCTCTTACTTCTTCGTCTTCTCCTCCTTCTCCTTCTTCTTCTTCTTCTTCTCCTCCTCTCTTCCTCCTCCTCCTCCTCCTCTCTTCCTCCTCCTCCTCCTCCTCCTCCTTCTTCTTCTTCTTCTCCTCCTTCTTCTTCTCCTCCTTCTTTCTTCTTCTTCTCCTTCTTCTTTCTTCTCCTTCTCCTTCTCCTTCTCCCTTCTCCCTCTTCTCCTCCTCCTCCTCCTCCCGCTTCTTCTTCTCCTTCTCCTCCCTCCTCCCTCTTCTTCTTCTTCTTCTCCTTCTTCTTCTTCTTTTTCTTCTTCTTCTCCTCCTCCTCGTCCTCCTCCTCCTCCTTGTTCTTCTTCTTCTTCCTCTTCTCCTCCTCCTTCTTCTTCTCCTCCTTCTTCTTCTCCCCCTCCTCCTCCTTCTTCTTCTTCTTCTCCTCCTCCTTCTTCTTCTTCTTCTTCTCCTTCTTCTTTTCCTCCTTCTTCTTTTTCTCCTCCTCCTCCTCCTCCTCCTCCTTCTTCTTCTTCTTCGTCTTCTCCTTTCTTCTCCTTCTCCTCTTCTTCCTCCTCCCCCTTCTCTTCTTCTCTTCTCCTTCTTCTTCGTCTCCCCTCCTCCTTCTTCTTCTGATTTTTCTTCTCCTCCTTCTTCTTCTTCTTCTTCTCCTTCTTCTTCTTCTTCTTCTTCTTCTTCTTCTTCTCCTTCTCCCTTCTCCTTCTCCTCCTCCTTCTTCTTCTTCTCCTCCCTCCTTTCTTTTTTCTTCTTCTCCTCCTCCTTCTTTTCTTCTCCTCCTCCTCCTTCTTGGTCTCCTTCCATCTTCTGCTTGCTTTCTTCTTCTTCTCCTCCTCCCTCCTCCTCTCTGCCTCCTTCTCCTCTCCTCCCTCCTCACACCTATCCCCACCTCCACCATCACCACTCCCTCCATCTCCTCCAACTCCCTTCACCTCCCTCATCCTCCTCTTCTTCTTCTTCCTCTTCTCTTCCTCCTCCTCCTCCTCTTCTTCTTCCTTCCTCCTCCTCCTCCTTCTCCCTCCTTCTTCTTCTCCCTCCTCCTCCTCCTCCTCCTTCTGTCCCTTCCTCCTCCTCCTCCTCCCTCCGCCTTTTTCCCTCCTCTTCCTCCTCCTCCACCCCTCCTTCTCCACCAATTCCCCTCATCACTCACCCCCACATCCTCCACCCCCTCATCCTCCACCCCCTCCTCTTCCACCCCCTCCTCCTCCTTCATCACCACCTCCATCTCTTCCTCCTCCGTTTCTCAATATTCTCCTTCTTCTTATATTCTTCCGCTCCGCCAAAATCCATCCGTTAAACCCCGCCACCATCTACGCATCTTTCTGCTCACGTTCTGTTTGTTTACATTATTTTGTCTAATTCGTCATACTTACCTTCTGTCTTTTTTTTTCTTCCTTTGCCGGGTCTTCGTCTTCTCCGAGGTCCTGTAAAGAGCTGTAATTAAAGATGAAAAATTGTGTCTTGGCCGCGTTCCTCCTCGGGCCGGAGGCGGTTCGCTGGGGGGGGGGGGCCGTTTGCGGAGTGGGAGGAAAAGGGGGGGGTGGGTGGGGTAGGAGGGGAAGGGAGGGAGGGGGTTGGAGGGAGGGGTAAGTATGAGGGATAGGGGGAGGGAAGAAGGGAGAGGATGTGGAAGGGAGAGGATGTGGAAGGGGGAGAGGGGAAGGGAGGAAGTAATATGTGAGTAGAAGAAGAGTAAGAGAGGGGGAGGAGAAGGAAGGAAAGAAGGCTGAAATAAAAGTAGAGGGAGTGTGGGGAGGGAGGAAGAATGTAAAGTAAGTAATAGAAGAGGTAGAAAGGGGAGTAGGAGGAAGGGGAAAGAAAAGGAGGAGGTGGAGAAAGTAAGGACAAGTCAGAGTAGTAGGAAATAAAAGAGAAAAATGGGGAAGTGAAAGAGGAAGTGGAGAAGAAAGAGGAGGGGGAGAGGAAAGAGGTGGAAGGTAAGAAGAAGAAGGAGAAGGGAGAATACGAGGAGGTTGTAGAAGCGGTGGAGGAGGAGGAAGCGGGAAGTATAAAAAAGAAGAACAGGATTGGTGGAGAAGAAGGTGGGAGAAAAGACAAAAATGAGCCAGGAGAAGTTAATGGAGATGCAGAATAAGCAGAAGAAGAATGAGCAGGGAAAGAAGTAGAAAGAGGAGTAGAAGAAAAATCGTCCTCAAAGCCGAAGGGAAGCAAGGTCCAGGAATAATTAACGAAGGGGGGGGGGGCAACTGGGTAAAAACAGAAAAACAACACTGAAATATACAGTACACATTAATAGAAGTTTGTTATTAGTAATTGATGTAGTAACATATATATATATAAAAAACTTGTAAGAGTTCAGATGAATAACGATTCTGATGCCAGAAAATTCATATTGTCTATGATTATTTCTGTAATAATGAGTAAATGATTATGTTAACGGTAATTACTAATACAGTTGCAATAGCAGTAGTAACGATGGCAGCGATAAAATAATGATGATGCTTATGACATCGCTCTTATTAGCTTATTAGTACAAAGTCGTGGTATTTGTATATAGTGGTTGTCAGTGATGATAAGCGTAGTAATTATTATCCCTGTGGTATCAGTGATGTGGCTAAATTTATGGTAAAAATTTTCCCGATGTTATATAAAATAGAGAAAAAAATCGAAAGGGACGAAAACTAATGAGGAAAAGTTTATGAAAAGAAAAAAAAAACGAAAACGAATCGTGTGCGAAACAGAGAAGGGGGAGGGACAGAGAAAGGATAAAGGGGGTAGGCGATAAAGAGCGAGGGGGAGGAGGGGAGGAGGGGAGGAGAGGGAGTCGGGGGGGGGGGGTGGATATGCTCACTCATCAGGAGTCAGAAGTGCATCCGAGTGGGCCACCATGCCGGCTGGCACGTAGTCCAATACGACTGATGCGTGTACATCAACCCGATCTGGCCCAAGGGACGTGGCTCTACATGGCAACAGTGGATCGATAGAGAGGTATAGAAAGGCGAAGAGGAAAGAAAAAGAGCGGAGGAAAAGGGTGGAATTCGAAATAGATTTTTTCCTCGTCTGTCTCTCTCTTTCCTTCCTTCGTGGGGTTCTCTGCGTCTCCGTCTTCAACATCTGCGGTCTTCGTTTGGGGAGTCGGTGGGCTTCTTCGGCGTCCCGAGGAATGCCTTAATGACAGGATTCCTTTCTGGGCTTTCCTGTTTTGGGGACACCTGCTCTATTTGCGAAATGACTTTTTTCCTAAATTAAATCAGCGCCTAGGTCTGTCTTTGTTTTCCCCAAGTTAGGAAAGATGATTATTGTTGAACCGTGAATTAGTTAGAAGTCGGCGTCATAAACACTGTTTCCATTAACAGACCAGCGAGCCGTTATTTCAAGACACAAAAGGCCCCATGCGCGCCAAGGCTGAATTGTAAATACGAGGTTAAAGTATATACAAAGCGCATACAGCTTATGTGTCGGGGTTGCAGAGCATCTTGGTGGAATGGGACGCTTCCCGTTCATCGGCCTCAGGCACCAGGGTGTCCCGAGTGTGACTCCGGACCCGGAGGAGGGCGATTCTCGGAGTGTGACTGGTGGTGCTGGGCCTCGCAGGTACCTGCTTTTGCAACACCATCAACATTCCCAAGCAGAAGAGGTCCGTGGCACCAGCTTGCAAGCACTTGCAGATGCAAGCTCGTTGGCACTTGTGGCCTTCGTTGGCGTGTCCGATGCGCCTGTGTCCAGGAATGCCGATTTCAACTGATAACAAAATCCTCGGATAATAGGAAGCAATATTTTAGTATAACTGATAAAGACATTTCATTTATGACTAGATCTCTTATTATTCTGCTTTGCCTTTTTATTGTTTTCGATGCGTCATTGTGTGCAAATTAGGACTGCAATCCTAAGTATTTATTGCATATTGCTAACCGTTAGTAATGTGTTTATTTTTCAAATTTCGTTTTTTCATTTTATTATTTATTTGTGTATTTATTTATTGCCACTAGATAGATTGCCCAACATTCGATATACCAAGGCGGTCCCTGGTCCGAGGTCCGCAGGTGACGACGTCCTTGGCGTATGATGTCATAGCACCTTCAGCGCACCTGTGTCGTGTATAACGCATGGACTCAATTAAAAGGCATTAGCGGGACGTCACAGCGAAAATTTATCTCTGGTGGACCTCGAGTTATGTTCCTGATCGTGCCTGTGTAATAAAGAAAATTAATCCGCGGCCACTTCTCTTCGGAAAATGGAGAACAAAAAGCAAGGGTGATTTCGAACAAGAGGCTGCCTTCTTGTTTTCCTTTTGGCCTTGCGCGAAATTAGGTGCCCGGCCTTCTCCCCGGCAGTTATGGCCGAACCGCCGATCGGGGCTTCGAGAATGCTTATGTTAATCATATGCTGGCAGACTGATATTAGGATTTTATTGCCGTTGTAGGAAATTTGATGCTTTGAATGTTTATCGAACGGGATAACCTGATTCTCAAGGAAGGTCTGAGCAGGATGTGGATAAATCATATGTAGCAAAGACGGCGTCGGCCCTATTATTTTCTGGAATAATGAAAGAATTGCTGGATAGTTGCTGTCTGGATAAGATAGTTCTCCATGACGGTAAGGGTCAAAATAGAAGATAGAGGCTGCTCATTTGTTTTCAACTCTTACGAAACTAATAACTTCTGTATAGAGAAATATGAGAAAAAGAGTGTGTTCAAAATTAATTTGTTTTAGATCTTCATTAAGAAATTAGTGTCATGATGTTTATTTTCTTTAATTCTTGCTTCGTTCTTGACTTACGTGGAAGATGCAGAAGACGTTCACGAGTTGCATTCATATCAGGTGTAAGAGGCTGCTGTTTCTTCTTTTCAGTATTCATCAGTTAAGGTGGCACTGAACTCTGGAAACCCCTGTTCTCCGGATCTCCGTTCCCTCGTGTTCCATTTATATGGCAGATGCAATCTCGAAGATCCGGCAAAGGCTTTCCATTATTCTGTCTCTGGGAGATTGTTCCCTCGGCTCCCGTTCATAAACAAATGGGCCTCCATAAGCCATACAAAGGTTACCTGTAGTATTGAAGGTCTGAGCAATGTAACAGCCATTACCGAATGCTTAACAATTGCAAGAGTAATAAGTTCTGATGGGTTTGACTGTAAACATTAGTGGGACATGACATCAGCATCTTTTCAAACGGTCCCTGAGGCCATGATGCTTTGTTAGCAGATTAAGACAATCTTTTGCGTTGTTTATCTTGCATTGCGAATCACATTTTCTTTTTTTTATGTACTTACTAGTTTTTCTTTCTGTCAGAGAGAGAGAAATAGAGAGAGGGAGGAAAAAAGCTGAAGCAAGAACAAAGGAAGAACCAGACCGTTTATCATTCAGGGGAGAAAAAAAAAAACATTAAAAGAATATGCAGTGTGAGGAAAACAAAACATTATCGTCGGAAAAATAATAATATTAGGTCTTACAATTGCTAAAAATAAAAAAAGCGAGAGATAAAATGTGAAAGATGAAAAATGAAAATGAAACAGGGGGCCCCAGCCACAGGCATTTCGTAGAGTACGACAGGTATGAATTATGTTTTTTTTTTCCTTAACCACAGTCAGCAAGAAAGTTTCACGTTTTGCTTAAAAGTCATAAATGAGAAGCAGGAACAAAGAAGTCATTGAATTTTATGTTAACAAGTGCATTTGATTTCAATGTTTGCGTTTTTCTTATCGCTAAATTTGTATTTGCATTTTGCATAATCAGTTTTCCCCAGTATTGCGTGTCGTCTAATAATAATGATAAGTTAGAAGTTCAAATGAGTTACAAGGCTCGGAAAAGATTGGGAATCACTAAGATAAAATGTTAAAGATAAAAAGAAATAGAATGCCAATAAAGTCGGAAAAAATAGATATCTAATGTTTAAAATCAAAAGCTACGATGTTCCGAATAAAAGGATGAAGATCCTATTTTAAAGATAAACAAGAAAGTAGAAAGTTCAAGATGAAATTAGAAGGATATGCCGTCAGAAATCGAATTATTGAAACTGCGGCTGGTGTAGACAGAATATTCAAGAGGTCTCTTCAAAGAGTTTTTGACTTGTTGTAAAATGGAGAACGAACAAGGACATAAGATAAAGGACAGCGTCAATCCAGGTGGGACTTTGATTTACGGAGCCTCACGGGAGCTTTTAAAAGAACGGGAATTCAAAGTAAAAATGTTGAGCGATTGTTTCTCCCTCCGAACAGCATTTGCAAGCGCGACCTCATATTTTGTGCAACATTTATGTGCTCTGCCGCCGGTGTTCAAAAGCAGGGATGTCATATTAGGAAACTTGAGTCATCTAATTATTCTTACTCTAAACAAACGAAGCTATAAAATGTCGTGCGAGAAGGATCCAATACTTTTTCGAGATGGAAGAAAAAGTGTAGAGAGAGAGAGAGAGAGAGAAAAGGTAAATTGTAAAGTAGGTGGCCTATGTCTCGCAAGGCAAGATATATATTGATTTTTTTTCCAAAAGATTGTCAATAGAAAGCCGGACAAACACAGCGTCGATAGCC
>NC_091579.1:15129469-15136969 GCF_042767895.1 Penaeus vannamei
AAGAAAAAGGCGTCCGGGCCAGCGTGGCACAAGCTTTATGCCGTCACTTTATGGCCGTTTAAGCGCAGAACCCGTGTCCGCGCACCCGGTCCTCGCCGAAAGAAAGGACGGAGGAACGGCTCGCTCACGCTGATGGCCACAAGCAACAGCCGATAACACTTTATGGAGCACATATTAGGCGCTGGGTCGGTGTCCGCGACCGATCGCGATGTCATAACAAGTATCGGCAGCCTTTTGACGGGTCTCGGGCAGCGCCGGCCAGGGAGCATGCACGCGCGCACGCACACACACGGACACACATATGCACTCACGCATACACGCACGCACACACACGCACGCATACACGCACACACACACACGCACGCATACACGCACACACACACACACACACACATGCGCGCACACACATACACACACACGTATGCACACACACGCAGACACACACGCTCACACGTAGACACACACACGCACATGCACACGCACGCACTTGCGCGCACACACACATACACACACACGTATGCACACGGACACGCAGACACACACGCACATGCACACGCTCACACGTACACACACACGCACACACACACACACACACACACACACACACACACACACACACACACACACACACACACACACACACACACACACACACACACACACACACACTCACTCACTCACTCACTCACTCTCTCGCACCTCGGGAGCTCGGGGCACAGGGCAGGCTTTCAGAAGAGTGCCTCGTGGACAGTGCCGTGTAGTGTATGTGTGTGTGTGGAGGGGTGGGGGTGAGAGAGTCTTATGTGCCTTGATTTTCGATATAAAAAGAAGTGTATTAAACTGGTTTTATTGTATCTCGGTAGGTAGAAGAACTTGTAACCTGTGTAGCTATGGGTGGAATGTCACTCTTGCAGCCATCAGCGGAAAATCGTTCCATAAAGAATGGTTAAAAGAAGGAAAAAAAGAAGAAAAAAGAGAGAAAAAACTGCTTAGAAAGTTTTGTGATGAGGTCATAATTTAAATGGATTTAGGGACTTAGGGTTACCCTGGAGCTGCTGCACTCAGTTGACTTGATGTCGTAAATGCAAGTGTTTTATATCCTAATAAAAAGATCTTGAGGTTCTCGTGTTTTTAGCGCCTTTGCTCTCCGGGAACATGTGCTGCAACCCTCGGAAAAGATATCACAGTGCGTTTGGAATGTCATTATCATCGCTACAATGATTGTCATGACCGTTGTTATTGCTGTTGTTTTTATTGTCATCATTTATTGTTATAATCATCATTATTATTATTATTATTATTATTATTATTATTATTATTAATGTTATCGTTATTTTGGTGTTGCTATTTTTGTAATTTTCATTGTTATAATTTTTATTAAAATTATGTTCATTATCATCATCATCACCATCATCAGCATAATTACTATCAAAATCATCATGGCCATTATCATTATTGTACAGAAAACTAACAAAATAAACAAAAAGACACGAAGGGCGTGCGGGCGGGCGGGCGGGTGGGCGGGCGGTAATGAGATGGGCGGCGGAGGGTACACTTTTGATGACGGGTCTGTCGGTCTCTATTTTTATGGATGTCGAGGGCGTCCTGCGGGCTGACCTCCGGGGGTGATTGGGCTGATGCTGCGGTGGTGCACAGGAGAACGCTTCCTTTTTTCATTATCTTTTCTTTTATTATTTTTGTTTTTTTCGATCTTTTTTCTCGTTTTTTTCTTGTGCATGTGTGAATATTTCGATGTGTTTTTCGTTTGTCTGTATGCGCATGGCTGTTTGTTTGTTTTGTTGTTGTATTTATTCATTCGTTCATTAATTTGGTTTATTTGTAGTTCCTCTCTCTTTCTTTGACGCTCTTTCTCTGTCTCAGTTTCATTCTATTTCTGTCTCTCTCTCATTCTCACTCTCACTCTCACTCTCACTCTCTCTCTCTCTCTCTTGTAAGAAAAGGAAAAGAGAAAGAAAATATCCCTCCGACATATCAAAACCATTAATAAAGATATAAAAAAACACGTACACCAAGAAGCACGTTCTAGGGTAGCGTACGCCCGTGGGTCTTTTCGAAAGCAAAAACGCCCCCAGTCTCTCTCCCCTCCCCCCTTCCCCCCTTTTTCCACCCCCATCGACCAAGGCACTGATTCATATCGGATAAGAAAACGGGAGATTATATGAGCTCTGCGGCCGACGCTGAAATATTAAGCCGAGCGGAACGGACCCTTCCCCTTCCTCCCCTCCCCATTCCTCCCCTTCCTCCCCTTCCTCCCCTCCCCATTCCTCCCCTTCCTCCCCTCCCCATTCCTCCCCTTCCTCCGTCCGCTGGGTTGCCTTCGGGATCGGGTGTGGGAGTTGGGGATGGGGGAAGGGGAAGGGAGGGAGGGGATGTGGGAAGGGGATGGAGATTATGAATGGGGGAGTTGACGGGCGAGAGGGCGAAAGCAGGTTTATTGCGGGAGTTGTGAGCTGCCAGGCCGGTGAATGACAGAGACAAGTGAGGGGTCAAATCGATCAAGCATGCACAAGCCATATATGTATAGACGTGTGTGTGTGTGTGTGTGTGTGTGTTTATGTGTGTGTGTGTGTGTGTATAAGTATATATATAAGTACATATGTGTATGTATAAGTGTGTGTATATATATATATATATATATATATATATATATATATATATATATATATATATATATATATATATCTTGAGAGAACAAGTATTTAGAGAATGCAGTATGTTCCGATTGTAGAAAGGCAGAGCGTGACAAAAAGTAACCTCGCTTCAGAAGACGTTAATTCATCTCCTCCCCCCCTCCCCCCCTCCGGTCCCCAGTTCCGCTCACACACAAAAAAAGAATCACAATTTGTTTTTGACAGCTGGTAATGAGATTCGATGATAGATTTATTATTATTATTTTTTTTTACCGAGTGCTCCGTGTCAGGCGAATTATGTCGGGGATTTCAACGGGACTGTAAGAAGGTATCCTTGGGTTTTGGCCTTGTTAGTATCTGAATCACGAGCTCCTTTGTGTTTTTACGTTTCGGTTAATGAGAATGATGATAGTCGTCATGATAATGATAATGATACTGAAATGATAATGATAGTGATACTGAAATGATAATGATAGTAATACTGAAATGATAATGATAGTGATACTGAAATGATAATGATGATGATAATCATGATAACAATATTATTATTACTGTTATCATCCTCATTTGTAATAAAGCATTGGTTTGGGGTTGTTCGTAGTATCCTTCTATCAATATCATCACCAGTATCATCAATGCTGTCGCTTCTCCAATTACTTTTATTACTGTTCCACTTCTCCCTCACGCTATTCAGAATTTCTTAAAAAGATAGGGAAGAAAATCTTAACTTCGGAAGAAATCATTGAATTGAATTCCATTTTCTTGCTTCATAAGTCAGTATTGGAGGAGTCAAAGAATGAAATGAATATTTAATCAGCAATATATTCATCATCATATTCATGTTCACAATTATTGTTTTTTCCTGTGTCTTCCGTTAAATTCATCATCATTATTCTTAATTTTCGTTGTAATCTTCGCGCACGCAGTTATTAAGTCATTACCGCCACTTCATCATTATCATCATCATTTTCCTAATCACTTCTTTTGTTCGTCTAATATTTTCATTATCATCATTTTCCCCATCACTTTATTTGTTCTTCTAATATTATAATTATTAACATAATTTTATTCATCACTTCATTTGTTCGTCTAATATTATTATCATTATTTTCCTCGTCACATCATCTGTTCGTCTAATATCATTATCATCGTTTCATTTGTTTATTATCATCATTATGTTCACCTCTCCATCTGTTTGTCTAATATCATCATTATCATCATCCTTTTCTCCATCACTTCATTTGCTCGTCTCCTCCTCCTATAGTTGAGGCTCACCATCAGCGTCGGAGCACAAGCAGGAAACGGGAATATGACAGGTATATGGTGAGCAAGAACACAAGGGCGCGGTTAACCCTGCCTACGCCCATACATCGGCACGCCCTTAGTTCCGCCCACATCGCCGCCCACCACTTAGCAGCGCGAGATTTAATTACATTCCTTTGTTGTGTGTGTATAAGTGTGTGTGTGTGTGTGTGTGAATATGTGCGTGTGTATATGTGTGTGTGCGTATGTATATGTGTGTGTGTTGTTTGAATATGTGCATGTATACATGCGTGTCTATGCATGCGAGTATACCTGTATGTGCATGCATATATGTGAGCGTGTGAGTGTATCCATGTGCGCGTGTAAAGAGGAGCCGGGAGTCCCATTCGCCACGCCGGATCGGACAGCTACGGCGGAGATGAGGCAGCGATTGGCGGACGGGAAGCCTGCTGCACGCTGTAATCCGCCTCCATAAACTTCAGTGAACGAGGACTTAGTTGTCGTGGAAGCCAGGCTCGATGGGCAAAGTCCGTCGTGGAGATTGCGATCAACCGCGTAAATATCAAGGAAAGGAGGGCCACGTTGTTGTAGGAATGGGTGTTAATGGGGAAAGCTGGGTAATGGTATTAGCTGCATGAATATTAAGGAAGGAGGGGGTCTCTAGGGCCTCTTTCGGCGGTGGGGGAGGGGGGGGCACGGAGGGAAAGAGAATGTCGGTTTAATAGATTTTGGTCGCGGTAAATAGGTTCGATTTCTTCCTGGCACTTCTTTATGGGGGTTCTCATGGTATTTCTCGGCGTACTTCCCTTGTTTTAGTCTCATAATGCTTTTCGTGGTGCTTCTGATATTTCTAATGGTACCTCTGGGATGTCTCTTGATACTTACGACGTGTCTCTTGATACTTCTGGCATTTTTCATGGTACTTCTGGTATTTCACAAGGCATTTTTGGTATTTCCCGTGGTTCTTCTGGTATATGGCACTTCTGATGTTCATCATGGTACTCCTGGCATGCCGCATGGTACTCCTGGCATGTCTCATGGTACTTGTTGCATGTTTCATGGTACTTGTGACATGCCTCATGGTACTCCTGGCATGTCTCGTGGTACTTGTTGCATGTTTCATGGTACTTGTGACATGCCTCATGGTACTCCTGGCATATCTCATGGTACTTCTGGCATGTCTAATGGTACTTTTTGGCGTTTCTCATGGCATTTCTGGCGTCTCATGGTACTTCTTTGCATGCCGTATGGTACTTCTGGCATTTCTCATGATATTTCTGGCACGGCTCATGGTCCTCCAAAGGTCCCTGCTCTTACCACGGAAGAGAAATCATTCCCTCCGAGCCGTGTAGCGCATGCTCGAGATTAGGGCCCGCCTCTAATTCATCCGCGAATGGCTCTTGATTATGATCCGCGTCTCGTTCCGTCGTCGTATGAACTCCCTGGGCCGGTGTGCGGAGGAGGAAGGTCGCCGGAGCGCTGTTGGCTTTGGTGTGCAGGTTGCGGGCGCGCGGGCGGGTGTCTTGATATCCGCACTTTATGGACGATGATTGGGGTCGTGTTCGGGGCTCGTGTGTCCGCTCGTGTTTTTTTTTTCTTGCTTTTTTGGTTTCTTTTTTTTTTCTCTCTCTTTTTTCTTTTCTTTTTCTCGTGTTCTTGGCTCGTGTGTCCGTTCGTGTTTTCTTTCTTTCTTTTTTCTTTCTTTTTTTCTTTTTCTTTTTCTCGTGTTCTTGCCTTTTTTTGTTTCTCTTTTCCCTTTTTCTTTTTATCTTTTTCTCGTGTTCTAGGCTTGTATGTTCGTTCGTGTTTTCTTTCTTTTTCTTTTTTCTTTGCTTTTCTTTTTTTGTCTTTCGTTTGCTTTGTTCATTATGTTTTTCTTTCTCTCCGCGACTCTTACATTCATTTGAATTTTTGGACATGCTATTCTTGAAATGTCATGTTTTTTTCTTCTTTCTTTTTCTTTTTGTCTTGTAATTTGGCGGAATGTTGCTTGCTAGATTTTGCCAAGAAGCGAAAGGATTTTATAGAGCTTCTGCCATTTCTTGGATTCGTAATTGCTCCTTGATTGCGCTTTGCAGATGTTGATTCCGATATTGGTTTGGCCTTTGGTTTTGGTAATTAGTAGTAGACACACTGTACGTTTGTTTGTTTGTGTGTGTGTATGTGTTCGTGCGTGTGTGTGTATGTGTATGTGTGTGTGTTTGTGCTTTTGTGTACGAGTGAGTGTGAGTGTGCGTGTATGTGTGTTTTTTTATGTGTATGTATGTGTGCGTGTATGCGTATGCTCTTCTCCCCGTACCCTTTTCCTGACTCATCTCGAACATGAATGAGTCACCGCTGGCCCTCCATACAGCCATATCAAAATTCCTGACCGATTCCGTCACTATCTGCCTTGCGTTAGAGAAAAAACTAATATACAAAAGGACGAGAATAGGAAAATAATATTCTTTACGTATTTTAGTTTATGAAGAAAACAAATGATATTCTTGCGAGGGCTTCGTTAGAGGTGAATGGGTGTGAGGGGCTGCGGGCAAGATGGCCGTGTCGCAATTGAGCGTTGCGTCGGTCTAGAACTTTCTAGAACGATGAGATACCAGGATTAACTTCGCAAAAGAGGTGTGATTATTTGTTGCTCCTGTTATTCAGCATTTGGTTCGAGAAGAAAGGTTTTGCATAATTGAATCCAAATCTTACTTAGCCTTTAAAACGAAGTCTTTGTTCGATAGATGGTTGCGTCAGAGATGACTTCCCCGACTACTATGACGTCATCCCTCCCTTCCATCCTCCCCCTCCCCCCTCCCTTATTTCGTCCCTCCCTCCTCCCCATGGCGCGGTCATCGAAGGTGTCATGGGAACTTTACGATATTTACATTCGCCTTGTGGGGAGTTGTAGGGGAGGGCCCACGCCGCGAGCACGACGGGACGGGGCTTTGCGGTTCTCGTTGCGACGCGCGGACGCCCTCGGGAACGGCCTGGGCTCGTGTTCGGTGCCTGGTAAAGCATGGCCCGGCGGAGGACGAGCAGCGGCGTCCATGTCCAAGGGGGTTCCCGCAGCGGCTTATGTCTTCATTCACAGAAATCGTCTTGGCTTTGGTCTTTCCTTGATTACATGAATAGGCCTACTCCCTGGAGTTTCTGCTGTGATCAATTGGAATGAGTCGGCTTGATCCGAGTATCGGTGTTTATATAAATATTAACGCCAATTTCCTCTTATTATTTATTTATATCGCAACTTGTTTAGCTCTCAAAGGGGCCTTCCTTATTGGCTGCACGGACCCTGGAGTTTGATGCTGTTGTTGATATTTCTGTTGCATGCCCATATTGATCCTGCAGTATGGTAACCGTGTCATTATCAATGCTCCGAAGGGTTGCTGATTCTATAGCAGGAGACCTTATGCCGATGTCTATGGCTATAGACGTGTAGATACGTACCACACATATTGGAAACGGGCAGCGGACGAGTGGAAGGATGGAAAGGTATAAAGGAAGAAGAGTAAGGGAGAGAGAAGAGAGGAGGGGGAGTGAGAAGGAGAGGGAGAGGAATAGAGGAGGGGAGAGGAAAGGAGAGAGAGAAAGAGAGAAAGAA
>NC_091579.1:15148826-15153826 GCF_042767895.1 Penaeus vannamei
TGGATTTTAACATATTTTGCATTTTACATCGTTGTCTAATCAATATTCACATGTTTGTCGGGTAATTGAGGCTCGGGTGACTGACTGGCCGGCCGGGCTCGAGCGGTCGCCAGCCATCGCTTCCTCAAGTCCTTGGTCATCGGGAGTGTAAGCGACCTCGGAGGGGATACGAGACTAATATTTGTTATCGTCATTTATTATTTTTTTCAGATCATCGTCGTTTTTATTGTTATTGTCATTATTATTGAGAGCATCGTTTATTTATTCGGTTATATAATTATTTTCTTTCCTTAGTTATGTGCTTGTTCGTTAATTTCGGTTTTATCTCTTCATCTTTTTGATTGGTATTATCGCCGTTCGTGCTGCCCCAGATAAAGGTGTGCCCATTAGCACATAACGGTTCCTTCGTGCACATGGAAGTTTTCTTTGGGTCAATATTATTCTGGTTGACGCCCTGATCAGTGGCCGGAGAGTTGCTGATGTGTCAGACAACGCAGATACACATCAAAGTAAAGAGGGTGCAGAAATTCAGGCAAATGTGTTTTGTTAGTAGTCAGGGCAGAAGAAGAGTTAGAGTATGTTTACTTCTCGTTCCTTCTCTCTCTCTCTCTCTCTCTCTCTCTCTCTCTCTCTCTCTCTCTCTCTCTCTCTCTCTCTCTCTCTCTCTCTCTCTCTCTCTCTCTCTCTCTCTCTCTCTCTCCCTTCTCCTCCTTCTTCTTCTTCTCCTCCTCCTCCTCCTCGTCCTCGTGCTCCTCCTTCTTCTCTTTTTCCTCCTCCTCCTCCTCCTCCTCCTCCTCCTCCTCCTCCTCCTCCTCCTCCTCCTCCTCCCCCCCTCCTCCTCCCCCTCCTCCTCCTCCTCTTCCTCTTCTTCCTCCTCCTCTTCCTCCTCCTCCTCCTGCCCCTCCATCTTCCTTGCTCCTCCATCTTCCATCCTCCTCCCTCCTACTCCTCCTCCTCCTCTTCCTCCTCCTCCACCACCACCTCCTCTACCACCATCTCCTCCTTTTCTTCTTCTTCTCCTCCTCCTCTTCCTCCACCACCTCCTCCTATTCTTCTTCTTCTCCTCCTCCTCCTCCTCCTCCTCCTCCTTTTTCTTCTTCTCCTCCACCACCACCTCCTCCTCCTCCTCCTCCACCACCACCTCCTCCTCCTCCTCCTCCTCCTCCTCCTTCTTCTTCTTCTTCTTCTTCTTCTTCTTCTTCTTCTTCTTCTTCTTCTTCTTCTTCTTCTTCTTCTTCTTCTTCTTCTCCTTCTTCTTCTTCTCCTCTTCCTCCTCCTCCTCCACCTCCACCTCTACTTCCACCTCCGGCTCCACCCGCATCCATTTTTACCTTCACCTCCACCACCACCACTACCTCCTCTCCCTCCTCCTCCTCTTTCACTTTTTCCTCTTTCTTCTCCTTCTTCTTCTTCTTCCTCTCCTTCTCCTTCTCCTTCTCCTTCTCCTTCTCCTCGTCCTCCTTCCTCCTTCTCCTCTTCCTCCTCCTCCTCCTCCTCCTCCTGCGTAATGTAGAGATAGAGTTCTCGTCTAGTAATCTTGCTGACCCACGTTCAGTGGATGGCAACCCCAGCCATTCCTTGCACACAGGGGTTTATATTTAAGTAAAAATTAAGCAGACAGTCTGCCACACCAAAAATAACCATTGTGACATAAACTAAATCATTTTATCTATTATCCATCTCCTCCTCTCCTCTTTTTTCCCACCTTCCCTTCATCTTTATTCTTCCACTCCCTCCTTCCTCTCGTCCCCCTCCCTCCTCCGTCGCCGACGGCCCCTCACGTTCGCTAGCCGCGTCCGCCTTCCATCTCCCGGAGTCCGACCCATATTAATCTAATCCAAGGCGGAGCTGCGAGCCTCCCTTGGCCGCGATGAAGCCGTCCGTCCCGCCCTCGGAATATTAAGTGCGGCCCGCTTGATGCCGCCGCCGACTGGCATTCCGTCCGGCGCTGACCCTGCGCGGCGTCTGAGCGGGCTCTCCGGTGTCCGTAGGGGACTCGGGGAATATCTGAAGTGGGTTGAGGTTTGGTGCGATAAGGAAAAAAATCCTGGCAGCGTTTTGTAAGGATTTTGGTTGAAATATGCTTAGGGCTCGTTAAGAACTAGGCACAATGAGAGCATACAAAAATGTTCATATTTAGAATTGGGTAACATACGATCAGCATTCAATACAGCCTCATTGCAGCTACAACCGCAATACACCCTACCCACGTGTTACTACTCTGCCCTTCCTTCACACTGACGACCCGCGGTGAACCCCGACGGGACGGTGAGGCCCTCATGAACCCGACACGGACTGCATGGTCTCGACGGCCTACATGCGAACCGCGGGACCTTAATAGGCTGGGACAGAACATTCGAATTCCTTTCTGAGTCGCGGATGACCGAGTCGAAGGGAACGCACACCGACGGAGCAAGCAATGGGGAGGGGGGGGGGGAGCCGAGGACGGGGGGTGGCGGTCAGAGCGTTAGGTGAACCAAGAGGCCTTCCGCCAGTCATTCGATTTCGCCTCTTTCTTAGAATTTTATTTTTTTGTCGTATTTTATGGGTTTTCTTCCTTCTCCCGTCTCTCTCCTATGCTCTTTTCTCTGTTCTCTCTCCCCCCTCTTCTTCCTTCCGCCTCTGACTCTCTATCTATCTATCCATCTATTTGTCTGTCTATATCTATATCTTTAACTGTCTATCTATTTGTGCATCTGTCTATCTACCTCTCTATCTATCTATCTTCTACGTTTATCTATCTCCCTATCTCTGTCTCAATCTGTCTATGTATATGCGTGTATCTATCTATCAATCTACCTACCTACCTACCTATGTACCTATATATCTGTTTATCTATCTATACATCTATCTGTCTCTCTGACTGTCTGTCTATCTCAATCTCAGTCTCTCTATCCCTCAAGATAGCGGACCGTGTAAGATTCTGCTTCTGCTGCTTGGAATAGTCTAAGGTGTGTCGCAGCCGCATTTGAAACCAACACTCCGGCCCGTGTCCTTTGACCTGTGGTAGCATTAAATACCCGTTTTGTGTTTACAAAGCACTTTTTTCCAAGGCAGGCTAAATCTTAGAAATCATTCGATAGGTTCCAGGTAAGTAGGATATACTGTCCTGCCTTCTTATGTGTCAGTGTCGTAAATTTATTGTTTTGACGTGGTGAAAAATAATCAAGAATTACATGGAAAAAAATTATAACGACGTGATTTGTATCTTTGCGAAGCCCCACCCCCGCGCTTTCTCATCCAAGCGCAGCGACGGGCGCGCGGGCGTGCGTCGGGCGCCCATACAGCCGGTGTCAGTGGCCTCGCAATCAGTATTCATGTGTCGTCTTATCAGATCCCGGGCGCTCGCCAGACAGTCATCACGTCAGCCCAGGCATTATCATCATAAAGGTTCTAATCCCCTTTCGCATGCCTGGAAACGCGGCCCTCGTCTGCTTCCCTTTGTCTCTGGGGCCTCAGCCGATCCTAATTTTCCACTTTTGCATAATTACTGGGGCTTCCATACATCTTCGCAGTCATGCCACCCCCTTTCTCCTCCTCCCTCGTCCTTACCTGTGCCCTTCACTCCCTCTACCAACTCCCCCCTGCACCCTTCACCCCCTCCCTCCCCTGTGTGGCCGACGTCGGTAGTTATTTCTTGCGATCCCCTTTTGTCTCTTTTTTTCTTGTTCCTTTCACCGAAGGAATACATTAAGGCGATGCGGGGATGATATCCTTTTTTTTCTTTTGTAGGCTTTCTTTGGGCGTGGGCGGTAGCATGACCGGGAAGGGTAGTTTGAAAGGCGTAGTGAGAGGGAGATTCGGCCATTCAGCGTGGGAAGAAAATTTGGAATCTGAAGTCCAGAGACCCTCTTGCACAGTGTGAAATAAGAACTAAAATATAAAACAATTGATTGTGAAAAGAGTATTATGTAAAACAGAGTTTGGCTTCCCTAGCTTAAGGTCAACATTACACGATTGTGTTTTTTGAGTGACTATAGTTTATATTACATCTATAGACGTAACGCGTATAAAATTAACTAAATATCTAAGAGTACACCGTATTTGTGCACATGTAGATGGTCAGAGCAAGCAAAGTAACCGAGGTGATTGTGTGTGAAGCCGCGTGACTTCTGAGTCATGAAGGATTAAAGTCAGTGGCATAGAATGTATGTCAGTTTGTACTATGCAAAATACTGCCGTGTATTTGAAGTAGTAGTAAAGCAGAGATGCCCTCGCTGGTGTGTCCCCGAAGCATTTTATAGTCATTTTATCTTACTGATAAAGCAAGTTCACAGTTGTTCTGCATTTGTGAAATATATTGAAAATTAGAAAGCAAATAAGATGAAACATGCAAGGAAATGTACTTTGTTCCTGATTGACTGTTATATATACGAACACTCTCGCTCACTGAATGCCATCTGTAAACATGACTCTCAAAATACCCAATGTATGTCACATCGCTCATAGACAAAAGGGTTACAACTCAAGCAGAGTGACGCATATGCAATCATAAGGAATGCTAAAGCATTTCTTCTGATTACATATGCCTGTCTATAATTCAGGCATGTCTGTGACAAAATGCTATCGCAGCATGTCACATCGCTTATACAGCAGATGGATCATCCCAGGCATGCTCCTAATAGAATGGTATTGCAGAGTATATCAAATCGTTTTATCAGTAGAGGAGTGTCCAGCCAACTCGATTAACCGGCGCCTTTCCTCCCCTTCCCCAGCGGTGCCGGCGGCGACCTGCAGACTCTGCTCGACGAGGACATGGTGCCCTATGAACGTGACGTCATCAGCTTCACCCGACAGCTCCTGGAGGGACTCGTCTTTATCCACGACCAAAACATCGTCCACCTCGATATCAAGGTAAGGCTAGATGCGATGGGGAATTTGCTTGGCTGGTGTTACGCGTTCATTATCGTACAGATTTTTTTTCACATGATCACAGGTGAACGGGGAAATTGTTTTCCAAATCTTCCTTCTGGTTTGTGCTTCCGTCATACTTTTCTTCT
>NC_091579.1:15160112-15162612 GCF_042767895.1 Penaeus vannamei
GAGAATCCAGATGCCTGAAGCACATTCATCTCGAAGTCCCGGGAGAGGCTCTTCGACGCGAAGCTCGGCATCTCGAGGTCGCGCGAGAGACTCATGGGCCTGCGCTCTTTCTCGCAGTCGGTGGAGGCTCTGACAGCCCTCTCCCGACTCAACCAGGGAAACTCGAGGTACCAAAGTTGCAACAACATCTTCCTCCCCATGCTGGCGCCCAGCGAGAAGGAGGATGATGTGCCCTGCAGAATGTACAAAAGCCTGGCCGCCATCGATCAGATTGACGGCATCGAATGCACACACAAACTTGGTTATTTTGAGTCTAGATTTTGTAAGGATGACGAGGACTACAACGACCATGTGACGCGACACAATACCAACATGAACAGCGTTTTCATGCCGCAGGACTCCACGAAATCTGCCAGCGACATTGCTTCTGAGGCACGGCTTCGAGGCGGCGGGCGAGGTGGTCGAGGCGCCGACGTGTGTGATAAGCGGTGCACTCGACACAGCCACAGGCAGCCAGAGGCGCAGCACACACAGAAAATTCCCAAAGTAAACAGAGCAGAGCGCATGAAGAGAGAAGCTCAGAGACGACGCAAGGAGAGGAAAGAAAGAGAGAAGGAAGAAAAAGAGAAGGAGAAGAACAAGCATATTGTAAGCGATCCCGAAGTTGTAGCTCGTACAAGTAACAAAATTTCACACGATAAATTATCTGAAGGGGCATCCTCACCTGTTGGACGACGAGGCTCAGTGTCACATGTAGAACAGCGACTAGCAGAACGCCACGAAAGACAGCAGGAAAGACTAGAAAAGCAAGAAAGAGAAGAGAGGCGATGCAGCATCAGTGGCAGAAGACGAGGGTCCGTCGACTGCGATAGAAGTACAGTCACCGAAAAAATGAGAACCCACAAGACTAGCAGCGGCCTTGGCGTGTCCCACGAGCGCCCGCGCAGCACCACGCCCACTCGGCGACAAAAAGGAAAGAAGGGATCCAACGAAGGCAGCGACGTGTCCCAGGCCTCCTCCATGGAGAGCGTGGACGGCAACCTGGACAGCCCGAGATCGCCCACCAGACCGAAGCGCCCGACTTCCTTGAACCTTCCCGAAATCAAGATCCTCGCGAAGCCAAGTCCCAAGAGCGAGGATGAAAATGACAACATCGTAAAGCAGGAGTCTCAGGGCGACCACGATGAGGCCTACGTGTCACTCGAGGAGCCAAGCCTGTACATCAGAAGTCGCAGTCTGGAGGACAATGAAACCAACGAATCCGACAGAACACTCGTGGAAAACAAACAAGAAACTCGTACACAGGAAGCTCTAGAAACAATTCAAAATTTAGTAATAAAAGAAGTTTCTGAATTAGATGTTTATCCCGAGAAAAGTGACAGCACGGAAACAAACGAGACGGAAAAAGACCAGAGTTTGCAGGTGACGTCAGAGCGAGGTCTAGCCAACTCTGGGGAATTGACTGTAATTCGGGAAGAGGACGACGGCTCCCATAATAAATCGGCGAGATCGTACTTGAGATCGGTATCAAACAGCAGCGATTTCGGCAGCATGGTAAGCGAGGGCAGCGAGGGCTCAGTAGACCGGGAAGACGGCCCCCTGCGCAGCCCTGGCGCGGAGGGTGAGTTCCACTCTGAGTGGCGGGGACGCCTCAGGTCCATGAGCATTCAGCCCAACTGCGCCGCGCCGAACAAGAGTCGAGGGAGAGCCAGGTCCAACTCCATCCACCTGGAGCCCAACGTTAACAACCGCGCTAGACCTTGGGGTGAGCTCTGCAATGGCGCAGTAGCCCGTGCTATGGAGAAGTTCAACATCAAGGAGGATGCTATGACCTCTGCAGGAAGAACCATACAGCAACGTCGATTGTCAACCCCAGTCATGTCCCCGACGGAGGAAGAATCGGCGTTCCTGCCGTGAAGGTTATAAGCGTTCCGCTTCCCACCCACCAAGCAGATGAAACTGCGACCCTTTGCTAAAGGTTTATTTCCAATCTAATCATGATTTGGCATTAACCAATGCAACTCTGAGGAGTTAAACACAGAGTTCCAGGATGTTCACCAAAGTTTAAGATCTCCATTGAAGTGTGTTCTTCGTTTGTCATCGGGGTCATTTTGCTAGTCATAAGATTGCCATCACTCACCGCGGCGCCTCTGACCGGGCGCCGCAACCCTGCGGCTGCATGCACGGCCGCCAGCTACGATTTCCTCCGACAACCAAAAGGAACATCCAGTACTTCAAAGTGCAGGAGGGACTTGTGCTCCCGCTGTGTGAAGCAGTTAAAAAACCTGCCGTAATGTGCCGGCGATACAGCAAGTAACCGAATGAGGCTTATATTGCTTTAATTACAATATCTTCTGTGTTTGTGTTTTCCACGCTGGTCGTTTGGACGCGGCCGACTCGGTGCTTGTCATAGAAACGGGTAATTGTCATTTTCCTTACAGGTGCTACGCCCAAAATGCCTGACGCTTGTCATAAGACCTGGTTCTTCTAAGTCCATAAG
>NC_091579.1:15165112-15172612 GCF_042767895.1 Penaeus vannamei
AATAGACAATACAATGCAAAAGTTACCCCTTTCAAATTTGCGTTCTCTATTAAGGCAGTGCAACACTCGTTTTCTTTGAGCATTACCCTATACAGAGTGACTACTTTATATACATTTTGGTTCATCTGGATTGCAAACGATTAAGAAGTGTGTGGGTAATAAAATTCTGGAAAAATGCAAGTAACAGTATCAACTATATTAAGCTGAACAGAGCCTACAGCTTCTTTGAAATTATTGTTAACTTTTATCATCCTTTTAAAATGAACTCTGGTGTAACTGAAAAATTGCTGTGACCTTATTACATTATAATTCTGTCTTAGCACCGAATGCTATTTACGGTGGCTATGCTAAAATACTCAGGCAACATGGTAAAAAGGTGATGAATGATTCTGGTAAAAAGTACACAACACTGAGCTAGGTAATGACTACAATATAATTTCCACTTATCAATCTTCCTAAATATTTCTCTCTTTCCTTCTCCCTCCCTCTCTCAATCTCATTTTCTTTACCTCTCTTCATCCCTCTCCCTCTCTTTATCCCCTTTACTTCTCATTCTCTCCTCCCTCTCTCTATCTCTTTTCCATCTTTGTCTCTATATGAATCTAAATATCCCAAGGTTAGAATTTTGTATCTCATCTCGTTGGCATTATTAATTGAAAGAATAAATAGTCTAGTAATCGAAAGTAAAACCAAAAGGACTAGGGATTCGAACACTAATGGAAATATTTATTGCATAATGTGATAAGGTCATTTGGGAAATCATAATGCGACTGTTATGAGCTATTTTTTCTGAATGATTTCCTAAAATTCTCTCTCTGTCTGTCTCTGTCTCTCTTCCTCACTCTCCCCTCTCTCTCTCTCTTTGTCTCTCTGTCTCTCCTTCTCTCCCCCTCTGTCTATCTCTCCCTCCCTCCGTCCCTCTCCCCCTCTCCCTTCCTCCCTCCCTCCCTCCCTCTCCCCTTCTCCTTTCCTCCCTCCCTCTCCCTTCCTCACAAACATACAAATATATAAAAACATTCTTACGTAATAATTATATCCCCAACCAAAGGCAAACAACAAAACCTGCAGTTTATTAATCTCGAATAGCGATTTCGTAAATATCCAAAATGGCACATTTAGTAGAACACCTGCCTTCGAGGCGGGGGGACTAGGGTTCGAATCCCTAGTCCTTTTGGTTTTATTTTCCATATCGTGGCCATACATATTTATCACCGGAAGCGATTTATCACATATCTAGTAATAAAAAGTATTCCCCCCACATATACAATCTTCGTCTTTCTATGCACCTCTCTCTCTCTCTCTCTCTCTCTCTCTCTCTCTCTCTCTCTCTCTCTCTCTCTCTCTCTCTCTCTTTCGAGTATTCATTAATCAGATTAACAGTATATACAGTAATCACGAAAATAGTCATTGGATAAGCCTGTACATATTTTTAAAAATTCCGTTATTTCATCACCCCATCCTGCCTCTGGTCTGGGCGTTGGCTTCCTTGTCTGTCATTTTCTTTTCCCTCTCTACACTAATCTTCTCACATATTCTTTCTGTCCCTTTCCCTCTCCTCTCTCTCTTTCCCTTTCCCTCTCCTCTCTCTCTGTCCCTTTCCCTCTCCTCTCTCTCTGTCCCTTTCCCTCTCCTCTCTCTCTGTCCCTTTCCCTCTCCTCTCTCTCTGTCCCCTTCCCTCTCCTCTCTCTCTCTCTCCCCCCCCTCCCCCTCTCTCTTCTCTCCTCTTTCTTTCTCTCTCTCTCTCTCCCTCCCTGCCTCCCTCCCTCCCTCCCTCCTCTTTCTCTCCCTCTCCTTTCTTTCTCTCCCTCTCCTCTCTTTCTCTATTCCTCCCTCTCTCCTCTCTGTCTATCTGTTTTCTCTCTCCCTATCTCCCTACCTCACAAACATACACACATAAAAATTTATACAGCCTAAACATCCTTGAATAATAATTACATCGCCAACCAAACGCAAACAGCATAAACTGCAGTTTATCAATCTCGAATAGCAATTTAGTAAATATCTAAAATGGCACAGTTAGTAGAACACCTGCCTTCAAGGTGGGGGACTAGGGTTCGAATTTTTATATCGTGGCCATATATTATACAAACAGAACATTTGAAAAGTCTAAGACAAAATTTTTAATAATTTGTCTATAGATCGCAACATATGAGAAGCCAGCTGAGATTTAACATTCCAACCTAATTCATAACATTCTAACCTAAGATTATATTTTCAGTTGGTATATATATGTGTGTGTGTGTGTGTGTTAGTATATGTGTGCATATTACACACAAACACAAAATATACACAAAAGAGATACGAACTAGGCATGACAATTACATCGCGAACTAGAAAAAATATTAATTCTTTTATTTATTTTTATCCGCTGATTTTTTTTCCTTATTCGCTTATTCTCTGTACAATCAGTGGAAACGATTTATCGCATATCTAATGATAAAATTATTCCCTATATACACAATCTTCGTCTTTCTCTTTGTCTCGTTCTTCCCTTCCCTCCCTCCTCTCTCTCTCTCTCTAGGGCATCTATTAGTCGAATTAACAACACGAAAATAGTCATTGGATAAACCTGTATATATTTTACAAAATTCCGTCTCTGTCTCTGGCCTGGGCCTTGGCTTCCTTGTCTGTTATCTTCATTTCCCTTAATACATTAATATTCCCATATATTCTCTCTCTCTCTCTCACTCTGTCGCCCTTTCTCTCTATCTTTCTCTCTGTCTGTCTCTGTCTGCCTCTCTGTTTCTTTTTGTTTCTGTTTCTCTCAGCTGAAATTTAACAAGCTAACATCTCAATCCCCCCTCTCCCTTCTTCACAAACATAGATACATAAAAATGTATACAGACTAGACATTTTCAAATAACAATTATATCGCCAACCCAACGCAAACTGCAAAAACAGTAGTTTATTAATCTCGAATAGCAAATTTGTAAATATCAAAGATGGCACAGTTAGTAGAACACCTGCCTTCGAGGCGGGGCGACTAGGGTTCGAATCCCTAGTCCCTTTGGGCTTATTTTTCATGTCGTGGCCACATACACTACAAACAGAACATTTGAGATCGCAACAGATGAGAAGCCAACTGAGATTTAACATTCTAACCTAATTGCCTGTGGATACATTATATTTTCAGTTGCCATATACATATATATGTGTGTGTGTTTGTGTGTGTATATGTGTGCACATTGCGCACAAACACATAGATATACATATAAGGTATACGAACTAAACATGACAATTATATCGCAAACTAATTATCAATTCCTTTATTTATTTTACCAATTAGATTTTGCCTTATTTATTCTTTGTACAATTAGCGGAAACGATTTACCGCATATCTAATAATAAAATTATTCCCCCCACCCCCTCACACATACACAATCTTCGTCTTTCTCTCCCTCTCTCTATCTCTTTCCCTTTCCATCTCTCTCTCCCTCTTCTATTATCTCTTTCATATCTCTGTATCAAGCCAAATATTGCTAAGGTTAGAATCTCATCTCGCGACAAAAGCGTTCTTCCCTAAAAGCGAAATCATGTTCTGTTTAATCATGCCACTAGTTTTTCGGCATTATTGATTAAATGAATAAATAAATGGCCTAGAAATCGTAAGTAAACCCAAAACGACTTGGGATTCGAACCCTTATGGAAATATCTATTGCATAATGTGATAAGGTCATTCGGGAAATCAGAGAAATATTAACTGCTATAATGCGACTGTTATGAGTCACTTTCCTCAATGATTTCCTAAAATTCCTCCCCCCCTCTCTCTCTATCTATTTATTTATCTATCTATCCCTCTCCCTATCCATCCTTCCCTCCTTTATCCTTCTTGTTTTTTCTTCCTTCTTCATAAACATACAAACATGAAAATGTATACAGACTAAACATTTTTAGATAATAATTATATCGCCAAACGCAAACCACAAACCTGCAGTTTATTAATCTCAAATAACAATTTAGTAGATATCTAAGGTGGCATAGTTAGTAGAACACCTGCCTTCGAGTCGGGGGTACTAGGGTTCGACTCCCTAGTCCTTTTGGTTTTATGTTCCATATCGTGGCCATATATACTAGAAATAGAACATATGGAAATCAAAGATAGAAATTTAAAATAATTGTGTGTAGATTTCAACAGATGGGACGCTAGTTGAGATGTAATATTCTAACCTAATTGCCTTCGAAAAGATTATATTTTTAGTTGGCAAATATACATATGTGTGTGTGTGTGTGTGCACATTACACGCGTTCACACATATATACAAAAGATTTATAAACTAAACATGTCAATTGCATTGTAAAATAAAAAACAAAAACTACTAGTTCCTTTATCTATTTTATCCGTTTTCCTTGTTTATTTGTTTATTCTTTATACAGTTATGGAAAATAATTTATCGCATATCTAATAATAAAAATCATCCCCGCCCCCCACATACACAATCTTGGTCTCGCTTTCTCTCTCTCTCGGGTATTTATTAATCGAATTAACAGCTTATACAGTAATCACGAAAATGGTAATTAGATAGGCCTGTATATATCTTTAAAAAATCCGTTATTTCATCAAGCTATCTTGTCTCTGGACTGGCACTTGGCTTTCTTGTCTGTTATCAGTCTGTTATCTTTTTTCCCTCTCTACCTTAATCTTCCCAGATATTCTCTCTCTCTCGCTCTCTCTCTCTCCCTCCCTCACTCTCTCATTCTCTTTACCTCTCTATCTCCCTTTCCCTCTCTCTTTTGTTCCTTTTACCTCTCATTCTCTCCCTCTATCTCTTTTCTTTGTTTGTCTCTATACGAAACCAAATATCCGAAGGTTAGACTTTGGAATCTCAGCTCGCACCTTAAGCGATTTTCCTTGATAACGAATCATGGTGCAAATTTTTTGTCGGCATTATTAATTGAAAGAAAGATAGATGTCCTAGAAATCGAAAATAAAACCAAAAGGACTTGGGATTCGAACCCTAGTCCCTCCCGCCTCGAAGGCAGCTGTTCTACTGTCATTTTGGATATTTACTCATTTCCTTTTTGGAATTAATAAACTGCAGGCATTACTTCCTGATGTAATTATCATTGGAATAAGTTTAATTAGTATCCCTTGTGTGTGATAATGCTAATAATGCTAAAATAAGAAGGGATATTTATAATTATGACAGTATCGGAACCTATAATGAATATAATAATTATAATGACAAAAATAATAATAATAACTATCAGGATGATAATAACAATAGTGGTCATAATGAGGACAATAATAATAATGATTATGTTAATAACAATATTAGTAATAAAATTATGTTAATCAATCGGTAATTTCGTTTTTAGAACATCCGGATTTATCTAACAAAGTCATAGGGGAGATCATGTTATTAGCCTATCAAGGAACAAAAATTTACTGCCATAATGCGACTGTTATGGGTTTTTTTTCAATGATTATGTAAACATCTCTCTCTCTCTCTTTCTCACCCACACACAGACTATTATTGCAATTTTAAATCGGATTAACGTTATATGATAATCAAACTAGCCATGGTGATTGTCTTGATGGCCTGCACATTTATTACTGAATTGTAATAGGAACATTGCTAACAGCGGCAGCGATGCATGGGTTCCCACTCTGCCCATGGAAAGGGAGGCGTAGGCAGTCAGCCTCGGGCCGCCTTCAGGTAAGGGTGTCTTACTTTGTGCCCAACTTTATTCCCCGAATAAAGCCAAGTTAGTAAGCCAGCCATTTAGCTTACCCTCACCTGACGTCCCTCTAACATGGCGCAGTGACCAACGAACCGCAGAGCAATGGCTACACCAACAAGACCAAGATTTTCGACATCTAGACACCGGCTCAAACAACCTTCGTCTTGCCCGATGCCGCCATCACGGCATTGCAGCAGGCTGTGCCGACATCGAGGCCCGAAAACCGAGGGCCAAGGGCCCTGAACATATCGGCCTTAGACAAATGCAGCCAGGAAATGACTTCAGCTGACTTCCGCTCATGGCGTCGCTCGGAGGAGGATTGGCTCAACCTAAACGCGGTAAGTGACGCGGACGTTGGTTGTTACATCAGCCTCCTGTGTGCCCCGGCCGGACAAAGAGCCCTGGACGCCAGGTTCCCCAGGGCCAGATGGGAAGCTCTGTCGCCGTCAGAAGCCCTGAACTCAGTGAGCAAACTTGTTGCAACTCAACCAAGCTGTGTTGGACAGACTTTTATAGTGCAGTGCAGTCTCCGGGCGAGTCGAAGAGGGAATATTTTACGAAGTGCACCCAGAAGGCAGTGGATTGAGAGTTCCAATGTCCGGAGTGTAATGGTGACATTAGTGAATATATGCTGTTACGAAAGCTGGTCGCGGGACTGCGTGAACCAGCTCTCAGACGCGAAGCCTTCCAAGCTTGTGGCCAGTTCCAGGTTGTGGATCGCCTACGAGCATATTGCGTGGCATACGAAGCAGCACACAGAGATGCCACTTGGTCCCTATGGGGACAACAGTAGGACGCCATAAGCAACGATGACGTCATTGCGGCAGCCCACGCAGAGACGGCTTCGCAGGGCACGCGGCGATGCGCTTACTACGGCGGGCGCCACCCACCAAGAAAAACATCTTGCCCAGCGGCAGGAGCCACGGGTCGTGCATGTGGGAAGTTGGGTCACTTCCGAAGGGTCTGTCAGTCAGTTAAAAATCAAATGAAAAAAAGCATAGTAGCCAGTGGTGTGATGGCCTCCGTGGGCGTAACCAGCCATTTCCTTACCCTCACCTGACGCCCCTCTAACAGTAATGATACCAATAATTATAAAACAGTAATAAATCGATTACTTCCGTTTTTGGAATTACTAGCTTTATTCGACGAAAACATTCATTCATAATGTGATGAAGTCCTTCGTTAGATCTATATAATTAACCTAACAAAGAACATGAAGTATCTGCTATAATGCGTATATTGTTATTTTCAATTTCATAAAATTTATCTCACCCTACCCCTCTCTGTCTCCCCCTCTACGCCCCTCTCCCCCCCTTAATTATTTTTTTTATTAATTTCATCGAATAAATTTTTCCTCATTCATTTATTGTTTGTATATTCAGGTTTATTTCCCCCCACATACACAATCTTCGTCTTTCTATGCACCTTTCTCTCTCTCTCTCTCGCTCTCCATCTCTCACTTTCTTGGTTATTTTTTGGTAAAATTAATATGTATATATTAGTCACGAAAAAAGTCAGGATAGGCCTGCATATTTCGTACAAAATTCCGTTATTTCATCATGCCATCTTGTCTCTGGTCTGGGCCTTGGCTTCCTTGTCTGTTATTTACTTCCCCCCCCCCTCCTCCCTCTCTTCCTCTCTTTATCTCACTGTCTCTCTTCATCTCTTTATCTCTCTGTCTCACTTCCTCACTTTATCTCTGTCTCTCTCTCCCTCCCCCGCCCTCTCCCTTCCTCACAAACATACATACATAAAATAATATATACAGACTAAACATTTTTTAATAATTATATCGCCAAACAAACGCAAACTTTAAAA
>NC_091579.1:15182612-15197612 GCF_042767895.1 Penaeus vannamei
TACTATCGTTATCATCAGTATCATTACCATTATCACTACTGTTATTATTATCTTTATCATCCTTAACATTATCATTGTCATTATTATCATTATAATTATTATCATTATTATTATTATGACCATTATCATTATAATAATCATTATTATTGTTATATTCATTATCATTATCATCATTACTACTATTATCATTATCATTAATACTATTATCTTTATTATTATATTAGTTTCATTATCATCAATATCATTATTGCTGTTGTTGTTATTGTAATTATATTTACTATCATTGTTGTTGTTATTATCACCATTTCTATTACTATTATTATTACTTTTTAGTTACCATCATCGTCTTGTTGTTCTTGTTATAATCATAATCATATTACTACTTTGAGGTCGATTTCGTTTTTCTCTTTGTCGTTTTTATAGGATTATCATTTTTATCATTACTCCCAGTTGTAGTAGTAGCACGATTACTATTTCTATTGCGATATCTAGTGTATAACCATTGTTATGCAAATTTCGTATTCACTCCCAGGAGCAGAAGCGAGGCAAATGGGCGGAGCTTTCCCAGTGCAGTAGAACAGAAGCGTGTTTCTACCTTAACGCGACGGATTCATTTTCTCTCCTCGTATTCACACCCTATTCATTTCGTTTTCGGGATGGTCATGGGTGAAGCCGCCCACACCTGCGCCTTCGGGATAAGCAGTACATTTACATGAGCACACGCGCCCTGTAACAGAAACGGACACATTTAAATTGTTACTTGAAGTCACATAAACATGGCCTTGCTCACAGGAACATAGAGACGCACATGGTAAACACGCTCTCTCAAACGCGCATACATAAACACGTCTGGCTGTGCTCGAATATATGCGCACATAGTCTCGTAAAAAAATCTGTATATAGATATATTATTGAATGTGAACATCTATATACAAAACTGATTTAACTTGTTCGCGTGGTTGTATATCTACGTATTCATATACATGCGTGTGTGTTCTGCGTAGCACACACAAACGAGTGTTTATCTTCGCTGAAAATGGCTCTTTTATGATGTTCATTTACACATGGGAACCAACTCAGAGAAAAGAAAAAATGGATGACACGAACAAAGATAATAAAAAAGCAAAAGCAAAAAGCACACGAACAAACAAACGCCCCCGGAAAATCTCGCAACACTATTATAACTGCGCTGAGGAAGACAAAGAAAGACGCAGCAACTACAGCAACAACAGCAGCCCGCTCGCAAAACACGAACATAAACCCGTTGGCACAGACACTTGGCAAAGCACCACTGCGGCGCCAGGACGGACTCGGAGGGTCACCCGCGGCAACGCTCGCCTTTAACTCTATTATATGGCTTTGTTTACGGGTCCAGGGCCTTATAGCGGCCGGTGCGGATGACAGTGCGAGTTTCCTTGATGCTATCGGCCGGTGCCTGATTTTATAGAACGGATTGGCCGGCCCGGATTCGACAGCGCGTGCGAATGGGAAAGGGCGAGCGCAGCAATTAAATGCAGGCTATATGGCGAGTTTTAGGCCGGGTGAAGAAGTATTGTGTTTGTTTAAGAGTATTTTCGCTATCATCATTATCATCATTGTCATTATTATTATCATTATTATTGTTATTATCATCATTATCATTATCAATATCTTTATTACTATCATAATTATTGTTACTATTATCATTATTGCTATTGTCGTTTTTGTTGTTAATTTTTTATCATCATTATCGTCTTTATGATTGTTAACATTATCCAAATTATTATTACCATTGCTATTACCATCAATATCACTGGTTTCATTCCTATTGTCATTGTACTGCTATTTTATTACTGCTATTACTGTTATTATTGCTATTAGCATTATATTTTTTTCGTTATTGCTATTATTCTTTATCATCCTCATTGTCATTATTATCATAATAATAATTATTATTAGTAGTACTAGTATGATTATTATTGTTATCATTATTATTGTTGTTTTGTGTTGTTGTTGTTGTTGTTGTTATTATTATTCATTATTATTATTATCATTATCATTTTCATTTCATGATTATCATCATCATCATTATTATCATTATCATCATTATCATTTTATAAAAATCGATATTATTATTTTTATCCTCTTTATTATGATCATTGTTGTTATCATCATTGTTACTGTTATTATCATTACCATTATTGTTATTTCATTATCATTGCTATCATCATAATTATTTCTGTTGTCTTTGTTATTATTATTTTCATCATCATTTATATTTTCATTATCTTCATCATCACCCTTATAATCATCAATATTATTGATATTATTATTACCATTATTATTATTATTATTTCATCATTATTGTTATTGTTATTAACATTATTATCATCGTTGTCATTATCGTTATCATTATTGTCATTACCACTAGTGTTATCTTTTCGTTCATTATTATCATCATGATTATTATTAATATTATTTCTGTTGCCATTAGTAGTATCATTTTCATCATCATTATTATTCTTATCATTTTCATCATCTTCATTAGTATCATCATCAATACTTTTGTTGTTACCATTATTATTATCAACATTTTTATTATGATCATTATTATCATTATTATTATTATCATTATCATTATCATCATTATCAATGTTGTAATCATTATTATCATTATCAATGTTGTTATCATTATTATCATTGTTAATAATGTCTTTATTGCTATCATTATAATTACTGATATTATCATATTATTATCATCATCAGTATCATTGATATTGTTATTATCATTTATAGTAGTAGTAGTATCATTATTAGCATTACCAATATTATCATTGCTATTATGATTTTTATTATTATTATTATCATTATTATTATAATTACTATTATCATTGTTATCTATATTATTATTTATCATTATTGTGATGATTATGGTTATTATTATAGATATAATCATTATCATATTATCATTATCATATTATTATCATTATTGTCATTATCATTATTATTATTATCATCATAACCATCATCATCATTAGTATCACAATTACCACCATCATTATTACTTTCTTATTATTATCATTATGATTATCATTTTTATTATTACCATATCGTTACCACCATCGATGCTATCGTTTCTGTTATTATGATCAATATTATGATTATTTTTATCATCATTATTATTGTAATTGGTACTATCATTATTATCATAATTTATACTATTATTGTTATTATTATTATTGTTATCATTATCCTGACAATTATCATTATCATTATTATTATCATAATTATTACTATCATTATTATAATCATTACTATTACCTCCGCCAAGCAGGTTATGTTTCTGGTAGCGTTGGTTAGTTAGTTCGGTAATTTGTTTGTTCGTTGGTAACCAGGCTAATGAAAGGTTATGGATAGATTTTTTTTTTTTTTTTTTTTTTTTTTTTTTTTTTTTTTTTTTTTGCCAGAGGTGTCTTGGCCAAAATTAGATGTCACTGGATTTTGTTGGGGCAAGAGGTCGTCTGTTAGAAAGCGGATTTTGATGTAATCTTTCAGTGTGAATATTTCTATTGCGTCAGTGACGTTATTGCCTTGGCGGAGGTATGCGCTCGTGCTTCTAATCATTATTATTATTATTATTGTTATTAATATTATTATTATCACTATCATTGCAATTATTATTATCATTAGTATTATCGATATTGATTTCGGTATTATCATTATCATTTTTGTTTTTTTATTATTATTGTTATTACTGTTATTAATGATATCGTTGCGCTTATTATGATCACTATCATTACTATTATTATTATTAGTAGTAATAGTAATAGTCGTAGCATATATATACATATTCATAGGTTTATACACACACATTTATATATATATATATATATATATATATATATATATATATATATATATATATATATATATATATGTGTGTGTGTGTGTGTGTGTGTGTGTGTGTGTGTGTGTGTGTGTGTGTGTGTGTGTGTGTTTCCAGCGCTCTTGTTGCAAGGCATCCAGGCTCCCTGGGATAACTCCTTGCTAATAATACAAGATGACCGAAAGAGTGTGATGAAAGACCAGGACGTTCGTCTATCTGAAAAACATCGATCTCATATTCACGAGGCGCGGAGAAGTAAAAGACGCAGCAAAAAGTAGTAAGACGGAGGAGATGAGCTAAGTCATGTAAATAAGGACGCTGTTTACATCCACGAACCCCTACACATTAGGAAGTGGTACGCAGTGCCGTATTGTGGGCAGCATTTTAAGCGATGCAGCTTAAAAAAACCGGCGATAGCTGGTGGCGGTGTAGAGCAAGCTTCCAGGTATCCGGATCTATAGAGGGCTCGGCCCGATTCTATGGATCTTGCATAAAAAGCATCGATAACAGCGTGTACAAGGAGCATATATAGATGTTATAGCATTTAGACATGTGCAGCGATGCAGAGGAAGAAACCAACGGCGTGCAACAAGGAGCGATGGCTATCTCGTACCTGAACGTGAGCCACGACGGACACGGCGAAATGAACAAATAAGGCAGCCGGAGGGACTACCGCGCTCGGGAACCGTCGTAAGTCTTCGGGCAGCCTTCGGGGCCTCCGCGCCCTTTGGCCTCGCCCCTGCGCTGTGGCGTCGAGAAGAGGAAGGAGATGGAGAGGGTGGAGAAGGGGAAGTAGAAGAAAAGAGATGAAGCAGAGAAGAAGTAGAGAAAGAAGAAAAAAGGAGGAGGACAAGAAAGAAATGGAAAAAGAAGAAAAAAGAAGAGGCGGAGGAGGAAGAGTAGTAGAGGAGGAGAAGGAGAAGGGGAAAGAGAAAGAGACGGGGGAGATGGAAGCAGAGGAGGCAGAGTAGGAGAAAAAGGAGTCAGGGGAGGAAGAAGAGAAGGAGCAGTAGTAAGAGGAGGGTTCGGGCACGCAATATAGGGTCGAGAGATCCTGAGAAAGGGTATGAGGCTGTTCACTCGTCTGACCCTAGAGGGAGAGGGCGGCCGGGTGGGCGGACCTGCATAAGGGCAGAATTCTTTGTCCCGAAATTTGTCCTGCTTCGATTGCCGCTCCTACAGCTGCATGATAACCCCCGAAGGACCAGGCACAGAATCGCGATGTCTTAAGGATTAGTATCCCCTTTCCCCCTCATCAGGGTATCATATTATGTATAATTTGTATGATTTAATTTCTTATAATATTTTCTCAGTATCTTGATAATTTCGGTACCTGTGTTTGTGCATATTTTACTCCAAATAAAGCATATACACACGTATTTCTGGAAATATATAAGGCTATATTACCAAATTCCAGATCCTCTCCCTCATCACCTGTCAGATGGATCAGTGAAGAAAAAAATGAGGAACGTAGCAACAGCGAGTATGATGCAGAGGAAAGTTTTTGCTTCTTGTATGCAAATACGATCAACCAAAATAATTATGACATGGTCAACGAGTGTGTTTGTATGTGTTTTTTTCATATGGCGTGCGTGCGTGCGTTTGTATGTGTGTGTGTGTGAGAGAGAGAGAGAGAAGAGAGATATAGAGAGTCCATTAGCCCGCACTGATATAGATTTACATATATCTACATGCATTTGTGCGCGCGGACATACCCTCGTCCTATACCCACAAGTATTTCTCTGCACGTCCTGTATCCCTCCGCCACTCCGCCCGATTCTCCCTCGTACGTCCGCCTCTCTGTTTATTTGTTTTCGCCAAAGAGTTCCTCCCAAACAGGCCATTATGAGGTCCCCTGATCCGGATCCCGCCTCGCCTCGGCATTCGGAGAGCGACCGGTCGGCGGGGGAGAGTTCGAGGGCCGGCGGGAGAGAGTTCGAGGGCCGGCGGGAGGGAGTTCGAGAGCCGGCGGGAGAGAGTTCGAGGGTCGGCGGGAGAGAGTTCGAGAGCCGGCGGGAGAGAGTTCGAGGGCCGGCGGGAGAGAGTTCGAGGGCCGGCGGGAGGGAGTTCGAGGGCCGGCGGGAGAGAGTTCGAGGGCCGGCGGGAGAGAGTTCGAGGGCCGGCGGGAGAGAGTTCGAGGGCCGGCGGGAGGGAGTTCGAGGGCCGGCGGGAGAGAGTTCGAGGGCCGGCGGGAGAGAGTTCGAGGGCCGGCGGGAGAGAGTTCGAGGGCCGGCGGGAGAGAGTTCGAGGGCCGGCGGGAGAGAGTTCGAGGGCCGGCGGGAGGGAGTTCGAGGGCCGGCGGGAGAGAGTTCGAGGGCCGGCGGGAGAGAGTTCGAGGGCCGGCGGGAGAGAGTTCGAGGGCCGGCGGGAGGGAGTTCGAGGGCCGGCGGGAGAGAGTTCGAGGGCCGGCGGGAGAGAGTTCGAGGGCCGGCGGGAGAGAGTTCGAGGGCCGGCGGGAGGGAGTTCGAGAGCCGGCGGGAGAGAGTTCGAGGGCCGGCGGGAGAGAGTTCGAGGGCCGGCGGGAGAGAGTTCGAGGGCCGGCGGGAGAGAGTTCGAGGGCCGGCGGGAGAGAGTTCGAGAGCCGGCGGGAGAGAGTTCGAGGGCCGGCGGGAGAGAGTTCGAGGGCCGGCGGGAGAGAGTTCGAGGGCCGGCGAGAGAGAGAGTTCGAGGGCCGGCGGGAGAGAGTTCGAGAGCCGGCGGGAGAGAGTTCGAGGGCCGGCGGGAGAGAGTTCGAGGGCCGGCGGGAGGGAGTTCGAGGGCCGGCGGGAGAGAGTTCGAGGGCCGGCGGGAGAGAGTTCGAGGGCCGGCGGGAGAGAGTTCGAGGGCCGGCGGGAGAGAGTTCGAGGGCCGGCGGGAGAGAGTTCGAGAGCCGGCGGGAGAGAGTTCGAGAGCCGGCGGGAGAGAGTTCGAGGGCCGGCGGGAGAGAGTTCGAGGGCCGGCGGGAGAGAGTTCGAGGGTCGGCGGGGGAGAGTTCGAGGGCCGGCGGGAGAGAGTTCGAGAGCCGGCGGGAGAGAGTTCGAGGGCCGGCGGGAGAGAGTTCGAGAGCCGGCGGGAGAGAGTTCGAGGGCCGGCGGGAGAGAGTTCGAGGGCCGGCGGGAGAGAGTTCGAGAGCCGGCGGGAGAGAGTTCGAGGGCCGGCGGGAGAGAGTTCGAGAGCCGGCGGGAGAGAGTTCGAGAGCCGGCGGGAGGGAGTTCGAGGGCCGGCGGGAGGGAGTTCGAGGGCCGGCGGGAGAGAGTTCGAGGGCCGGCGGGAGAGAGTTCGAGAGCCGGCGGGAGAGAGTTCGAGAGCCGGCGGGAGAGAGTTCGAGAGCCGGCGGGAGAGAGTTCGAGAGCCGGCGGGAGAGAGTTCGAGAGCCGGCGGGAGAGAGTTCGAGAGCCGGCGGGAGAGAGTTCGAGGGCCGGCGGGAGAGAGTTCGAGGGCCGGCGGGAGAGAGTTCGAGGGCCGGCGGGAGAGAGTTCGAGGGCCGGCGGGAGAGAGTTCGAGGGCCGGCGGGAGAGAGTTCGAGGGCCGGCGGGAGAGAGTTCGAGGGCCGGCGGGAGAGAGTTCGAGGGCCGGCGGGAGAGAGTTCGAGGGCCGGCGGGAGAGAGTTCGAGGGCCGGCGGGAGAGAGTTCGAGGGCCGGCGGGAGAGAGTTCGAGGGCCGGCGGGAGAGAGTTCGAGGGCCGGCGGGAGAGAGTTCGAGGGCCGGCGGGAGAGAGTTCGAGGGCCGGCGGGAGAGAGTTCGAGGGCCGGCGGGAGAGAGTTCGAGGGCCGGCGGGAGAGAGTTCGAGGGCCGGCGGGAGAGAGTTCGAGGGCCGGCGGGAGAGAGTTCGAGGGCCGGCGGGAGAGAGTTCGAGGGCCGGCGGGAGAGAGTTCGAGGGCCGGCGGGAGAGAGTTCGAGGGCCGGCGGGAGAGAGTTCGAGGGCCGGCGGGAGGGAGTTCGAGGGCCGGCGGGAGAGAGTTCGAGGGCCGGCGGGAGAGAGTTCGAGGGCCGGCGGGAGAGAGTTCGAGGGCCGGCGGGAGAGAGTTCGAGGGCCGGCGGGAGAGAGTTCGAGGGCCGGCGGGAGAGAGTTCGAGGGCCGGCGGGAGAGAGTTCGAGGGCCGGCGGGAGAGAGTTCGAGGGCCGGCGGGAGAGAGTTCGAGGGCCGGCGGGAGAGAGTTCGAGGGCCGGCGGGAGAGAGAGTTCGAGGGCCGGCTGGAGAGAGTTCGAGGGCCGGCGGGAGAGAGTTCGAGGGCCGGCGGGAGAGAGTTCGAGGGCCGGCGGGAGAGAGAGTTCGAGGGCCGGCGGATGAGAGTTCGAGGGCCGGCGGGAGAGAGTTCGAGGGCCGGCGGGAGGGAGTTCGAGGGCCGGCGGGAGAGAGTTCGAGGGCCGGCGGGAGAGAGTTCGAGGGCCGGCGGGAGAGAGTTCGAGGGCCGGCGGGAGAGAGTTCGAGGGCCGGCGGGAGAGAGTTCGAGGGCCGGCGGGAGAGAGTTCGAGGGCCGGCGGGAGGGAGTTCGAGGGCCGGCGGGAGAGAGTTCGAGGGCCGGCGGGAGAGAGTTCGAGGGCCGGCGGGAGAGAGTTCGAGGGCCGGCGGGGGAGAGTTCGAGGGCCGGCGGGAGGGAGTTCGAGGGCCGGCGGGAGAGAGTTCGAGGGCCGGCGGGAGAGAGTTCGAGGGCCGGCGGGAGGGAGTTCGAGGGCCGGCGGGAGAGAGTTCGAGGGCCGGCGGGAGAGAGTTCGAGGGCCGGCGGGAGAGAGTTCGAGGGCCGGCGGGAGAGAGTTCGAGGGCCGGCGGGAGGGAGTTCGAGGGCCGGCGGGAGAGAGTTCGAGGGCCGGCGGGAGAGAGTTCGAGGGCCGGCGGGAGAGAGTTCGAGGGCCGGCGGGAGAGAGTTCGAGGGCCGGCGGGAGAGAGTTCGAGGGCCGGCGGGAGAGAGTTCGAGGGCCGGCGGGAGAGAGTTCGAGGGCCGGCGGGAGAGAGTTCGAGGGCCGGCGGGAGAGAGTTCGAGGGCCGGCGGGAGAGAGTTCGAGGGCCGGCGGGAGAGAGTTCGAGGGCCGGCGGGAGAGAGTTCGAGGGCCGGCGGGAGAGAGTTCGAGGGCCGGCGGGAGAGAGTTCGAGGGCCGGCGGGAGAGAGTTCGAGGGCCGGCGGGAGAGAGTTCGAGGGCCGGCGGGAGAGAGTTCGAGGGCCGGCGGGAGAGAGTTCGAGGGGCGGCGGGAGAGAGTTCGAGGGCCGGCGGGAGAGAGTTCGAGGGCCGGCGGGAGAGAGTTCGAGGGCCGGCGGGAGAGAGTTCGAGGGCCGGCGGGAGAGAGTTCGAGGGCCGGCGGGAGAGAGTTCGAGGGCCGGCGGGAGAGAGTTCGAGGGCCGGCGGGAGAGAGTTCGAGGGCCGGCGGGAGAGAGTTCGAGGGCCGGCGGGAGAGAGTTCGAGGGCCGGCGGGAGAGAGTTCGAGGGCCGGCGGGAGAGAGTTCGAGGGCCGGCGGGAGAGAGTTCGAGGGCCGGCGGGAGAGAGTTCGAGGGCCGGCGGGAGGGAGTTCGAGGGCCGGCGGGAGAGAGTTCGAGGGCCGGCGGGAGAGAGTTCGAGGGCCGGCGGGAGAGAGTTCGAGGGCCGGCGGGAGAGAGTTCGAGGGCCGGCGGGAGAGAGTTCGAGGGCCGGCGGGAGAGAGTTCGAGGGCCGGCGGGAGAGAGTTCGAGGGCCGGCGGGAGAGAGTTCGAGGGCCGGCGGGAGAGAGTTCGAGGGCCGGCGGGAGAGAGTTCGAGGGTCGGCGGGAGAGAGTTCGAGGGCCGGCGGGAGAGAGTTCGAGAGCCGGCGGGAGGGAGTTCGAGGGCCGGCGGGAGAGAGTTCGAGAGCCGGCGGGAGAGAGTTCGAGAGCCGGCGGGAGAGAGTTCGAGGGCCGGCGGGAGAGAGTTCGAGGGTCGGCGGGAGAGAGTTCGAGGGCCGGCGGGAGGGAGTTCGAGGGCCGGCGGGGGAGAGTTCGAGGGCCGGCGGGAGAGAGTTCGAGGGCCGGCGGGGGAGAGTTCGAGGGCCGGCGGGAGAGAGTTCGAGGGCCGGCGGGAGGGAGTTCGAGGGCCGGCGGGAGAGAGTTCGAGGGCCGGCGGGAGAGAGTTCGAGGGCCGGCGGGAGAGAGTTCGAGGGCCGGCGGGAGAGAGTTCGAGGGCCGGCGGGAGGGAGTTCGAGGGTCGGCGGGAGAGAGTTCGAGGGCCGGCGGGAGAGAGTTCGAGGGCCGGCGGGAGAGAGTTCGAGGGTCGGCGGGAGAGAGTTCGAGGGCCGGCGGGAGGGAGTTCGAGGGCCGGCGGGAGAGAGTTCGAGGGTCGGCGGGAGAGAGTTCGAGGGCCGGCGGGAGAGAGTTCGAGGGCCGGCGGGAGAGAGTTCGAGAGCCGGCGGGAGAGAGTTCGAGGGCCGGCGGGAGAGAGTTCGAGGGCCGGCGGGAGAGAGTTCGAGGGCCGGCGGGAGAGAGTTCGAGGGCCGGCGGGAGAGAGTTCGAGGGCCGGCGGGAGAGAGTTCGAGGGCCGGCGGGAGAGAGTTCGAGGGCCGGCGGGAGAGAGTTCGAGGGCCGGCGGGAGAGAGTTCGAGGGCCGGCGGGAGGGAGTTCGAGGGCCGGCGGGAGAGAGTTCGAGGGCCGGCGGGAGAGAGTTCGAGGGCCGGCGGGAGAGAGTTCGAGGGCCGGCGGGAGAGAGTTCGAGGGCCGGCGGGAGAGAGTTCGAGGGCCGGCGGGAGAGAGTTCGAGGGCCGGCGGGAGAGAGTTCGAGGGCCGGCGGGAGAGAGTTCGAGGGCCGGCGGGAGAGAGTTCGAGGGCCGGCGGGAGAGAGTTCGAGGGCCGGCGGGAGAGAGTTCGAGGGCCGGCGGGAGAGAGTTCGAGGGCCGGCGGGAGAGAGTTCGAGGGCCGGCGGGAGAGAGTTCGAGGGCCGGCGGGAGAGAGTTCGAGGGCCGGCGGGAGAGAGTTCGAGGGCCGGCGGGAGAGAGTTCGAGGGCCGGCGGGAGAGAGTTCGAGGGCCGGCGGGAGAGAGTTCGAGGGCCGGCGGGAGAGAGTTCGAGGGCCGGCGGGAGAGAGTTCGAGGGCCGGCGGGAGAGAGTTCGAGGGCCGGCGGGAGAGAGTTCGAGGGCCGGCGGGAGAGAGTTCGAGGGCCGGCGGGAGAGAGTTCGAGGGCCGGCGGGAGAGAGTTCGAGGGCCGGCGGGAGAGAGTTCGAGGGCCGGCGGGAGAGAGTTCGAGGGCCGGCGGGAGAGAGTTCGAGGGCCGGCGGGAGAGAGTTCGAGGGCCGGCGGGAGAGAGTTCGAGGGCCGGCGGGAGAGAGTTCGAGGGCCGGCGGGAGAGAGTTCGAGGGCCGGCGGGAGAGAGTTCGAGGGCCGGCGGGAGAGAGTTCGAGGGTCGGCGGGAGAGAGTTCGAGGGCCGGCGGGAGAGAGTTCGAGGGCCGGCGGGAGAGAGTTCGAGGGGCGGCGGGAGAGAGTTCGAGGGCCGGCGGGAGAGAGTTCGAGGGCCGGCGGGAGAGAGTTCGAGGGCCGGCGGGAGAGAGTTCGAGGGCCGGCGGGAGAGAGTTCGAGGGCCGGCGGGAGAGAGTTCGAGGGCCGGCGGGAGAGAGTTCGAGGGCCGGCGGGAGAGAGTTCGAGGGCCGGCGGGAGAGAGTTCGAGGGCCGGCGGGAGAGAGTTCGAGGGCCGGCGGGGGAGAGTTCGAGGGCCGGCGGGAGAGAGTTCGAGGGCCGGCGGGAGAGAGTTCGAGGGCCGGCGGGAGAGAGTTCGAGGGCCGGCGGGAGAGAGTTCGAGGGCCGGCGGGAGAGAGTTCGAGGGCCGGCGGGAGAGAGTTCGAGGGCCGGCGGGAGAGAGTTCGAGGGCCGGCGGGAGAGAGTTCGAGGGCCGGCGGGAGAGAGTTCGAGGGCCGGCGGGAGAGAGTTCGAGGGCCGGCGGGAGAGAGTTCGAGGGCCGGCGGGAGAGAGTTCGAGGGCCGGCGGGAGAGAGTTCGAGGGCCGGCGGGAGAGAGTTCGAGGGCCGGCGGGAGAGAGTTCGAGGGCCGGCGGGAGAGAGTTCGAGGGCCGGCGGGAGAGAGTTCGAGGGCCGGCGGGAGAGAGTTCGAGGGCCGGCGGGAGAGAGTTCGAGGGCCGGCGGGAGAGAGTTCGAGGGCCGGCGGGAGAGAGTTCGAGGGCCGGCGGGAGAGAGTTCGAGGGCCGGCGGGAGAGAGTTCGAGGGCCGGCGGGAGAGAGTTCGAGGGCCGGCGGGAGAGAGTTCGAGGGCCGGCGGGAGAGAGTTCGAGGGCCGGCGGGAGGGAGTTCGAGGGCCGGCGGGAGAGAGTTCGAGGGCCGGCGGGAGAGAGTTCGAGGGCCGGCGGGAGAGAGTTCGAGGGCCGGCGGGAGAGAGTTCGAGGGCCGGCGGGAGAGAGTTCGAGGGCCGGCGGGAGAGAGTTCGAGGGCCGGCGGGAGAGAGTTCGAGGGCCGGCGGGAGAGAGTTCGAGGGCCGGCGGGAGGGAGTTCGAGGGCCGGCGGGAGAGAGTTCGAGGGCCGGCGGGAGAGAGTTCGAGGGCCGGCGGGAGAGAGTTCGAGGGCCGGCGGGAGAGAGTTCGAGGGCCGGCGGGAGAGAGTTCGAGGGCCGGCGGGAGAGAGTTCGAGGGCCGGCGGGAGAGAGTTCGAGGGCCGGCGGGAGAGAGTTCGAGGGCCGGCGGGAGAGAGTTCGAGGGCCGGCGGGAGAGAGTTCGAGGGCCGGCGGGAGAGAGTTCGAGGGCCGGCGGGAGAGAGTTCGAGGGCCGGCGGGAGAGAGTTCGAGGGCCGGCGGGAGAGAGTTCGAGGGCCGGCGGGAGAGAGTTCGAGGGCCGGCGGGAGAGAGTTCGAGGGCCGGCGGGAGAGAGTTCGAGGGCCGGCGGGAGAGAGTTCGAGGGCCGGCGGGAGAGAGTTCGAGGGCCGGCGGGAGAGAGTTCGAGGGCCGGCGGGAGGGAGTTCGAGGGCCGGCGGGAGAGAGTTCGAGGGCCGGCGGGAGAGAGTTCGAGGGCCGGCGGGAGAGGAGAGTTCGAGGGCCGGCGGGAGAGAGTTCGAGGGCCGGCGGGAGAGAGTTCGAGGGCCGGCGGGAGAGAGTTCGAGGGCCGGCGGGAGAGAGTTCGAGGGCCGGCGGGAGAGAGTTCGAGGGCCGGCGGGAGAGAGTTCGAGGGCCGGCGGGAGAGAGTTCGAGGGCCGGCGGGAGAGAGTTCGAGGGCCGGCGGCGGACGCGAAGGATCCCCGCCCCCAAGGCTTACGTAAGGAGGAGGACTTATTGCGTCATCATCAGAACTCCGCGAAAAGAAGGATTTGGCTGAAGGTTCATTCCTGTTATCCAGGTTGTTATAGTCATAATAATGGTAATAGTAATGATAGTAATAATGGTGATGATAATGATAATAATGTTAAGGATATTAGTAATGATAATAATACTAATAAAATGATTTTAAAAGATAATAGTAATAACAACAATAACACTAATGATGATGATAGTGACAGCAATCATTATTATTAATATCATTTCAATTATTTTTATTATTATCATTGTCATTATCATTATTACTATCATCATTATAATTACGCATTTTATTACTATTGTTATTGCTTTTGTTGTTTTCAATATCATCATCATTATAACTGACATTGTTATTCTATTATCGTTATTTGTATCTATTAGTATTGTCATTATTATAATCATAATTATTTTTTTTGTTTTCATTATCATTATCATTATTATTGTTATTGTTTTTGTTATTATTATCATTATTTTCGTAGTTATTACTATAATTGTTGTATTATTATTGCTATCATTCTCATTATTATCACTATTACTATTCATATCATCATCATTATTATTATGATTATCATCATTATTATTATCATCATTATCATTACTATTATTAGCATTATCATTATAAAGTTTTATCATTGTAATCGTTATCATTATTACCATTATCATTTTCATAATCAATTTTATTGTCATTCACTCTTTCTCTCTCTCTCTCGATATTTTTACGAGGAAACTTTATTTTCCAGGAAGTACCCTGACTGAGGTCAAAGTCTACAACGATTTAAGCACCGATATAACTCACCCTCAGTTTATGGTATCCTCTTCCCCCTCCCCCCTCTCCCTCCCCCATTTCTTCTCTCCAACACTTCCCCCTACATACCCCTCCTTTCTCCACCATTTTTCCCACCCTACCCTCTCCATTCTCCGCTAGTCCATATTCATCTCTACATGATTCCCTCTCCTCTACCTCCATCTTTATTTTACAATAGTCTATCTCCCTATCCTCGCTCCTCCAACTTTGCTATCCTCCCGCCGGCTCCTGGACCTCTTCCTCCACTTCTACTTCTCTAACACAAATATCTCCACATCCACCCTTCCACCTCCACAAATGCACCACCTGTGTGCCACGGTTCCTCTTCTCCTCGCCCCTTCCCCTCTTCTCTGTCCCATTCATCCCCTTCCCCCCGCTGCTTTTCCCCTACGCCCTCCCACGCTTTCGTCCACTCCACCCTCCCTCTCCTCCCATCTCCTCAACCCTCTACCCTCCTCCTCCCCTTCCCCCTCCTCCCTCTCCCTCACCCCCTTTCCCCCTCCTCCCCTCTCCCAGGCAAGGGCCTTCCTGCACCGCCATGACCTCCTCCCCCCCGCCCCCGCCCGTGCTCGAGGTAGCCCGCGCCTTCGTCTTCGCATCGCTTGGCAGGAGGAGATGGCGGCTAATGATATCATTCTCGGGTCGCGGGATAAAAAAAGAGATGAAAACAAATAAGAATAAAATAGGTGAAGATGGTGAAAAATATTAATAAAAAAAAAATAATAAATAAAAAGGGGAAAAGAAAGGTAACCAAAAAAGAGAAAAAAAATAGAAATTTTAAAAAGATGAAAGTAAATATTGAAAAACAAAAATAAGAGTAAAGGTAAAAAAAAAGGTAAAAAAAAGGTGCGGGAGCAGGTGGAAGCGAGGACGTGTCGTCGCCGACTTGACACCAGCTGGTCTGTTGGGGGTGGGGTGGTGGAGAGGGGGTGTGAGAGTAAGGGGGGGGGCGAGAGGAGTAGGGCAGTGGGAAGGGGAGGAGGGGGGGAGGGGAGTAAGAGTGGGGGTTAGGGTGAAGGTGGAGGAGGTAGTAGGGGGATGGGGTGGGCTTGTGTTGGGATGACAGGGTGGTAGGGTAGGATGGGGGCGGGGAGGGGAAGGGAGGATAGGGTGAGAGAGACGGAGTAG